>NC_141083.1:44208046-44483046 GCF_041138505.1 Cibotium barometz
ATGCTTTTGGTTTAAAGATAAAAAATCTTCCCTCTAACAAGCCCCAAATGTTTAATATTTTCTTTAAATTATTTTGTTGAGAAGTAAGAATATTGTAACTAGTTTCACCCCTAAATCCTCTTCTATGCTTTTGCTATGCTACACACACACACACACACACACCATCTTTATTTATAAGGCCCTTTAGATCTTGTTATTTGAAATTTGGCATTTACAATTAACCAAGGATTTAACACTCCCACTAGAGGAGATCAACCGAAGAGATAAATTGATGTGCATATTATGTGTCTGGTTGTCCACCATAGCTTGTTCACAATCCATGTCTCTTACACTAACTTTGTGGGTATTGTAAGTACCTCTACCCAAGACCTCAAAAGGGGCATTAATTATTCCCCTTGAATTTTGACACCACCGAATATGATTCATGATTTAGTTCTTTACTAGATGAGTTTTGCCCCAACTAGGATTGCATTCATTTTCAACATTAAACTCTTTGGGAACTACGGATAAACAATAACAATTATAAAGTTTCTTAACTATAATATATTATGCTATTTCTCAGAAATCGAGAATTTTGACTTATCCATAAGTACATCACAAAAAAATTGGGCGAAGAAATTGTTGGAGTGGATTTTGATGGTGCCAAAACGTTAAAATGCCTAGTGTCATGACAATATCAATGCAAAGGATGTGTGCTTGAAATCTAATAATGCAAAAATTTGTTTCTAAGCAACCCACGTATTTTTATTCTTTAAAAATCGGACTCTCATTTAAACCCTATTCACACTAAGACATCATGATGATTAAGAAAAAGTTTGTTTCTATGAGCACCCGTATATTTTTTTTCTTTAAAAAATCCGAGTCTCATTTTAATCCTATTCACAACAATAAGGCCCGTTTCACATACCCCACCGCCCATGTATGGGCGGGGGATTGGCCGGGGGAGATTGCCTGCCCAATAATGGCGGTGGATACTCGGTAGGCAGGGGTATGGCGATGTGTAATGGGCCTAAGACATCATGATGATTAAGGCAAAAGTTTGTTTCTATGAGCAACCGTGTACTTTTCTTGTTTAGAAATCCGAATCAAGTTTGTTTCTATGAGCAACCATGTATTTTTCTTCTTTAAAAATCGGAGTCAAGTTTGTTTCTATGAGCAACCATGTATTTTTCTTCTTTAAAAATCTGAGTCTCGTTTAAACCCTATCCACAGCAAGACTTTTTATATGGGACTAGCCATGTTGCATGTGGAGACGAAAGGTGATCGTTAACTTAACCACGTCTCTGCAAGATGCCAATATGAGCGTGTGAGAGGGAAACAAAGGTGATGGTGGGCGGCCTCTTCTGTCCGGTTGTGGGCAGGTGGACGATTCGTGCTCACACTTATCATTTCTCCTTTTAAAGTAGCCGTGTATCATCAATGCTTGAGGCTGCCTGTGTGTGAGACCTGCGCGCGTGTGTGTGTGTTTGTGTGTGTGTGGGGGGGGTGTGCGCACTGTATTAGAGAGAGAGAGAGAGAGAGAGAGAAAAGCTATGGAGTTAAGTGGCTTCATGTCCATGGGCTCAACAGTTATTCTTGCGTTGCTCATAGCTTTAGCCTATGCACTGTGGAGAAGAATTTTTGTATACCTTTGGCTGAGGCCCCTCCAAACAAAGAAGTTTTTAGAAGCCCAAGGTCTGGAGGGAATGGAGTACCAGCTTCTCTATGGGAACACTCGCGAGCTGGCTGCGTTGGGAGAAGAGGCTCGGGCGTCGCCCATGCCCAGCCTCAGCCACGACATAGCTCCACGGGTTCTCCCCAATTACTACAAGTGGGCAAATGAAAAAGGTAGGATTATGATAATGATAATTTGTGGTAATACACACTGCTAATGACGATTTAAGGTGGGGATTTGGGTGATTTGTCCAGGCCAGCCATTTTTCTTCTGGTTCGGGCCGCAGGTGAGGATTATGCTGAGCGAGCCCGAGCAGGCGAGAGAGGTTTTGTCCAACAAGTTTGGGCACTACCCCAGGGTCCCTGGGCGGCCGGACACCAACGACCTAATCGGCGAGGGGCTTGCCACGCTGGAAGGGGAGAAATGGGCTCAGCACCGCCGCATCCTCAGCCCTGCCTTCTTCATGGACAAGCTCAAGGTGATTAAGGGTGGATAGGGTAGCACTTAACCGTGCTAACCTATGCTCAAGCCTTAACTATACTCAAGTTAACAATAAATGATAATTAAAATATTTTTTACTCCAAATCTAAAGTTCTCATAATCAAAATTGTAGAAACAAATCACTACCCTTGGATCGTTTGATGAGTGACTTACTTTCACTTTAAATTTGAATAAACAATAAATGCTAACTAAAACATATCTAAAAAAGTTAAAAGCAAGAATCATAAAATGATCATCCACCTTTGGATCGTTTGATTGTTGACCCCAACAGTTTTGACCAAACAATTTCCCGGCTCAGCTAGGTTGTTCCAGTCAATATTTAAAAGTCATTAAATAGTTAAGTATGACTCATTTTCATATTTATCGCATAGAAAAAAAGTGGCTCCTTTCTCTCACCTTCCAATCCTCTTTCTACCCCTCCCCCCATTCAATAAGGCACATTTCTCGTAAACCTTCCAGTGGTTAATAACAATGGAGCTAATATTTCACTAGCTTGCATCAAAGTTAAGATTGAATCCACAAAAAATATCAAATGATGTAGCACTTTATAGGAAGTTCTTTTTATTTTGAAAAAAGCTACATAGGAGATTTACAATACACCCTAATATGTGACTTACTATACACCCAAATGATTTGGAGAAATGTTTTGATTGATACGAAATATATATATATATATATATATATATCAAGGGTTCTGGGGATGGTTTCCTACTAAGGAGAACAATTATTATTATTATTATTATTATTATTATTATTCTCTCTCTCCACACTTGCATGTGTGGGCGCACATGTGCACACTCTAATCTCTACTATACGAGATGAGGTCCTTAAAAATAAAATAAAATATGGAGACCATTGCATTGACTAGTATAGGAATTGTTGTTTTATAATATTAGTGCTATTAAACCCTCCTCGTCTCTTTAATTGCAGGCCATGACCCCCACAATGGCAGCTTGCACCACCTCCATGCTAGACAATTGGCAAGCTCAAGTGGAAATGGAAGCTTCAGGGTGCAAGGAAATCGAGGTTCACACAGAGTTCAGAAATCTAACTGCGGACATCATTTCTCACACAGCCTTCGGCAGCAGCTTTGAGGAGGGAAAGCTAGTATTTGACATTCAGCATGAACAACAGGTCCTCTTCAACAAGCTTTTGCAGACCATTTATATCCCGGGGTCAAGGTAATGAGTATGGGTTTAATGAAAGCTGACTAAAATCATGTAAAACGCACTAATTATCCAGACATTAATGCTAATTCGTTAATGGTGCATGCTACTAAGGTTCTTACCGACCTCCATGAATCGTTATCGTTGGAGGTTGGAGAATCAGATTCAGAAGAAGCTGCGAAAGATGATACACAGTCGAATGGAATCCATTGACCGCGGGGACGCCAATGCCTACGGCGACGACCTGCTTGGGTTGATGATGGCTGCAAACAGGAAGGAGCTACGAGGCAATCAGAAGAACCTTAACATGGGTGTTGGAGAGATGGTGGACGAGTGCAAGACATTCTTCTTTGCAGGCCATGAAACAACCACCACCCTCTTAACGTGGACCTTCTTGCTCTTGGGAACTCATACTGAGTGGCAACAACGTGCTAGGGAGGAGGTTCTCCGAGTGTGTGGGAAGGACCCCCCTACTGCCGACTCCCTCAACAATCTAAAGATCGTGAGTTCTCACCCACTTCATTGTTTCCATTCTTTCCTACCACTAGCGTTGCACATTTATTTAGATACCCTAGTTCCAACTTCTGATGAAGGCAAGTAAGTTATACCTAGTGAGAGTTAATCCTCTCCTCTCTCTACAATGCTAATTATTAGAGTATTGAGAAGGTCCCTTCTTGGGCTACCGAGAGGATTAACTCTCACTAGCCTAAGAAGGCCCCTTCTTAGGCTACTGAGAGTTAATCCTCTCCTCTCTCTACTTATTAGAGTATTGAGAAGGTCCCTTCTTAAGCTCGTGAGAGGATTAACTCTCACTAGCTTAAGAAGGTCCCTTCTTAGACAAGTGACAGTAAATCCTCTCCCCTTCTTAGAGAAGGTCCCTTCTTAGGCTAGGTTCACAAGCTTCTCTCACAGCACGATAACGTGAGTAAAAGATGACATCCTATCTTTGCATGTTCTCTGTAGCCTAGTGGTATTCTCTGTAGCCTAAACCACTCTGAGTCCTACTAGTATTTTTTCGACACACATCATGTCTTCCTTGGTTGAACTCCTTTTTTCAAAAAAAAAAATCGCTTGGTAGGGCCTACCACCATGTACCCATCTAACCCTCAAATTAGGCCTCAAAACAAATAAAGCTTGCAGTCTTTAAGCTTAGATGCAAAGCTTGGATGCAATAACTATTTCCTTAGTTGCCATAAAATTATGCACTTAACTTTGGAGTCTTACTTGAACAATTTTGATTTTACAACATGATACATATATAATTTCACTTTATTCATTATGATTTAAACTTAATGTAAAACTGTATGTTGTAATTCGTGTGTGACAAACTATTGGTATTCTATAACAGGCTATCATGGTTGTGTTGCACTCTTTAAGTTAATACTTTTCTCATTACACTAATCTTATGTCTTTTGTGATATTACCATAGGTTGGGATGGTGTTGAATGAAGCACTAAGACTCTATCCACCAGCAATTGCATTGACAAGAATGGCATCAAGGGAGATGAAGCTTGGCAAAGACTTGGTAGTACCACAAGGATCAAGTTTAATGATTCCCATTATTGCCTTTCACCATAATCCCAAATACTGGGGGTCAGATGCCAAAGAGTTTAATCCACAGAGATTTAATGATGGGATAGCCAAGGCTTCCTCCAATCCTATAGCCTTTATGCCATTTAGCTTAGGGCCAAGAAATTGTATTGGCCAAACATTTTCAATGTTGGAAGCAAAGGTGGCCCTATCAATCATCTTACAACGCTTCACATTTTATCTTTCCCCCGCATACATACATGCCCCCACCATTGTCCTCACCTTAAAACCAAAGTATGGTATGCAAATCATCTTTCAAAAGCTAGATCTTTAATATAGATTAAAGAATCACTAAGGTAATAGAGTTTACATATATGCTTTGAGTCTATTTAGTATTTGTAACCACTATTTCATTCATTAGCCTCACTTTTACAATCAAACTACAATTATGTCCATGAATGGTTAGGGGAAGCTATGTAACACGTATCTATTGCATCAAATTTTGGCTTCAAATGATTCCCAAGAACATGGTTCAAAAAAAGTTTTTATAATTAACTCCATCGCTATATTTAATTGCTTTCATGGGGGCTAAGAATATGTACTTAATTGCACACTTTGTAAAAAAGAATAAATTATTAAAAAAATATTTGTGCTTTCAAAAGGATACTTTTTTAAAACACTAGGTTTAAAAAAGCAAACACATTTACCATGTTACATAAAGCTATTTAGAATCTAAATACCATCAATACTCTTTTATAATAAAACTTAAAATTTTGTAATAATTTTTAGTTCCTCTCTCTCTCTCTCTCTCTCTCTCTCTCTCTCTCTCTCTCTCTCTCTCTCTCTCTCTCTCAATATAGTTACTTTTCAAATGTCTTATTCAACAACTTATGAATTCACTTATGATATGTTTTAAGTTAAAGGGAGCTTATTCTTGTCATTATTACTCTGACATGATAAGGAGTTTAATCTCGTCAAATCATGACTTTGACATGATAAGAGAGATACAGTTTAATCTTAAACATGATTGCATGTTTAATGTTGTCAAAGTCAAATCATGACTTTGACATGATAAGAGAGATACAGTTTAATCTTAAACATGATTGCATGTTTAATGTTGTCATTGTGATAAGAGAGAGACTATTTAATCTTGACATAATAACAAGTTTAATCTTGTCATCAAATCGCTTTGACATGATAAAACTTAAATGGTACATTATTGGTACAATTTATTACATCATACTATTGAACTCATTTTATCTCGTTATATGAGTTGTTATACCTCAAAAAAATGGTAATTACAAGAGATAAGACCATAACTTTACTATAGGATGGGTAATAGTAGATAACATTTTATGTAGCAAGAAAAACATGTCCAAAGCTAAATGATCCTAAAATTTCTTAAGCATCAAGCAAGTCTTTACCAATAGGGTTATTACATTTGTGGATTCAAGCTATATGGCTAGCACTGTTAATTCCTTGTGTTAGCATGACAAAAGTTCACATTGATAAAGAGATTTCTTACACTTTTGTTTTCATAAGTTTGCAAAACAAAGGAAATCTCACTCTCTCAAGGTTAAGTTGGTAATAATTCCACTTATGTGCAGCTTGACCAGCCCAGCCTAGCATAGTTGTGAACCTTATAACTTGGTTACTGCTCGAGTTACTAGCTCAATCTTTATCCCTTGTGGCTCCAAAGAAACCTCCTTTCATTTTATCCGATGAGTGGATAGTGTAGCACCTTATGAAATAACCGCACCAAGGCTTTAGAGAACCAAGTCAAGCCATATGCCCAAGATTGATCACTCAAAGTAGATCATTTCTAAGGTGAAGGAAGAGATGAAAGAAGAGAGAAAAAAAAGGGGTGAAGGAAGGACTATAAGAGGGTTACCAAAAGGATAAAAGTAATGCAAGCTCAACATATGAAATGGATTGGTTTCATGAGTCCAAACAATTCATTATAAGGGGTTGACAATAACATACAACATTACCTACGTTACTAGATCTAGCAAAGTGGATATCCTCAAGCAAACAAAGAATCTAATGGGCACAAAAGCATGAAATTACCCCAATATAACTAAAGCAAAAAGGCACTGAACTTGCAACACATCACCAAGGAAAATGGGTTGTTTTGTCTTATAAAAAAGTTATCATCCAATCATTTTTGCAATCTAAAACCAATTGTTTCTAGACTGATAACAGCTATAAATGAAACCAATTGTTTCTAGACTGATAATAGCTATAAATGAAACATCATCAGTAATAAACTTGCCATCTACATTTTATATCCTATCTCCTAGTGGCACAATAATGATGATCTCGAGGATTTTTCTATCCCATCTCATAGTGGCATAATAATGATAATCTCGAGGATTTTCCTATCCCATCTCATAGTGGCATAATAATGATGATATCGAGGATGTTTCTTTTCTTTGTGGTTTAGTTCAATGTTCTAGACTGTAACTTTAGCTTAAACTATTATGGGCTTTATCTTAAGTATTGGGTCTCATATGCCATTTTGGGCTTTCATAGATTTTAGTAAGTATAAATGTGTGTGTGTGTGTGTGTGTGTGTGTGTGGGGGGGGGGGGCATTTTGGCCTTTCACAGATGTTAATAAATCTCTCTCTCTCTCTCTCTCTCTCTCTCTCTCTCTCTCTCTCTCTCTCTCTCTCTCTCTCTCTCTCTCTCTCTCTCTCTCTCTCTCTCTCTCTCTTCGTAATAATAATAGAAGATGTATTACCAAATTTACTTTACAAATGGCCACATGGTCTCCGAAGAACCACAGGTGTAGCTTGGAGTACCCTCATCCAATATATAGCTATGTCATTCTCCACCAAATGAGCTGACCGCAAGAAAGAGACTTGCCACAATAGTAGCCCTTTTAAACAACCTATGTGAACTGAACTTTTGCATCAAATATGAAGGCATTCCTAGTTAACCAAATATGCCAAAAAACCCGTCCACCTGAAAAAATGAAAGAAAACTGAATGTTCTGGGTTATCTGGCCCATTCAGAATCTTGCCAAAAATCTAATCTTTAACCTTTACAGGCTTGTCTATCAACAGAGTCCATACGCGAGAAAGGAAATCCCACACTTTCTTTGCCATCGGACATGAAATGGAAAGATGTGAGCATGTTTTCAAGCATGTACTAGAAAACACACAATTACCAAAAGCAATCCATCGCTTTCACAATTGGTCCTCCAATGGTAGGCCTCCAACTAGCATGTGCCATAGGAACATGTTCCCTTGATATGGAATCTTACACCACTAGCCCTGTAAGATTACTTCCTTCCACTAGACCCTACTCTTCCTGATGTTCCATACCCAGTGATCCACTACTTATCTTCCACCATCATATGGTACACTTGATTTGTTGTACACTGGACAATGTCATGAGGCTTTCTAAATGCCCAATCTAACCAAGGTTGATGATCCTCCAACCAACGAATATCACCAAATGGTGTAAGCATTGCCCTCATCTTCTCCTATAGCTATACATATCCATGTGGAACCTGAAAATATTGATGAATTTTTCAAAAAGATAATAAGCGGCCTCTACGTGGCAACAAAGCATCCAGAATTCTCACTAGTCCCAATCGAGAAATTCTATTGAATTTTGGCTGCTCAACAAGTTTGTCGGGCTACTCCAGAAGTTGTGAAGTAACACCTCACTTGCCATAGAATTACTGCAACCGCTGATCTGAAGGCTTTCATTTAGTGTGTGCCAACACCTCCTTCCATGATATCATCAAATGAGAAAGGAGAGGTGAAGCCACCACTTGAACTTGTTGGGAACCATTCACTACATCCCACCATGTACCATCAATCCTAGTATTACCATGAACAAGTGCGACCTCCTCTATAAGGGCCTTAGCCATTACCACCCATGGCTCTATTAAGATCACCTAATCAAGAGCCAATCCTTGACTATCCGATATATACGAATACATTCATGGTTCTTAGGATTCTTACCTATATTTTGCTTGGAAAGTACTCGACTAATCGGTTCCACCCTATTGCCCACTTTCCAAGAGCCAACCCTTGACTATCCGATATATACGAATACATTCATGGTTCTTAGGATTCTTACCTATATTTTGCTTGGAAAGTACTCGACTAATCGGTTCCACCCTATTGCCCACTTTCCAAATTTGGAATATGGTCATCTATGAGGCTTTTTAATTACTAAGCATGTTGTTAATATAGATGCATCACATAACAAGGTTCCTTAATTTAATTCCCTTAATGCTAATAAATAATTTAAAAAATAATACATTTATAATCATGAACTTGAATTACAACACAGTCTGGAAATCATTCCTCAGCATGTCGAGTTACATATAATCTAGGCATTGCGATCATCTCATGGGTGATAAATTATCACATATTAGTAAGGTGAAATTTCCCCTCACTCACCTACATTATCAAGCTCCGATTTGCAATCCCATAAGGAACCCTCGCCCTACCCTGTGGTAGGTTAACCATCATAGGCAGTTGCCCCAACTCCGTAAATACTCAAGAGTTGGTTTCTGTGGGTGGGGAAACACCCACTTGCCCCAGATTGATCACTTTGGAATGGTTATCCCCAAGAGAACACGTCCCTTGGTTTATTTTACAATAATTTTAGAATATATTATTAGTCTTATTGTAATCTTGCATCCATATTTCACGCAGCAATCCATGCAATAAACATTATCACATAAGAAAAATAACCTTTTCTATCTTATCTTTATTTAGTCTAAAAATTCCTAGCTAAATGCATCAGACAATCCTTTCTTAATCAAAAACTTCTAGAGTTTGGTCCCACTTACATATGACGAGGTGGAGGCCCATTAATCACAATCATGGGGAGGTGAGCTGGTCCTCCACTTCCTTGGGAGTGATTCACAGTTACCCTCATTTCAGGTCTCGTTATCACCTCACCCACGATCATCCACTCTTGGAAGACCCATCTCACCTCGCTCCGCACATCCACCATGAGACATCCTTTAGATAGAGGCCAAACACTTTCTCGTTTGGGCATGGATCTCCTCTTAAGGGTGATGAATCTTTGGTGGGAATCCTCTTGTGTATAAAAGAATTATTCATCCACCATTGGCTCTCAATACTTTTCAATATACAAAATGAGAATAAAATACTCAAATTTATTTGGCTTGGGTAAAAAAGAAATAGATTTTAAAGGGACCTTTTTCTTATACTATCCTATGTGGATAGGGGGAGAGGAAACAATATGAGGGGGAGAGAATGAGGAAGTGAGATAATGAGAGAGGGAGAGCATGTGAGTGAGAGGGAGTGAGAGTGTAAGAGAGGGGTAGGGTGAGGTTACTGTGAGGGGGAGAAAGGTAGGAGAGAGCAAGCAGGAGATAGATAAAGGGATGAGAGAGAGAGAGAGTAGAAGTGTGAGAGGGAGGGGATTGAGAGAGAGGTTGTGAGGGAGTGAGAAAGAGCAGGTGAGGTTTGCGAGGGGGTTGATGGGAGGCTGAGTGAGGGAGAGGGAGAGGCTGTGAGGGGGTTGATGGGAGCATGAGTGAGGGAGAGGGAGTGAGAGTGAGAGTGGTGGGAGAGGTTGCCAAAGGAAGTTGTAAAAGAATTATTCATCCACCATTGGCTCTCAATACTTTTCAATATACAAAATGAGAATAAAATACTCAAATTTATTTGGCTTGGGTAAAAAAGAAATAGATTTTAAAGGGACCTTTTTCTTATACTATCCTATGTGGATAGGGGGAGAGGAAACAATATGAGGGGGAGAGAATGAGGAAGTGAGATAATGAGAGAGGGAGAGCATGTGAGTGAGAGGGAGTGAGAGTGTAAGAGAGGGGTAGGGTGAGGTTACTGTGAGGGGGAGAAAGGTAGGAGAGAGCAAGCAGGAGATAGATAAAGGGCTGAGAGAGAGAGAGAGTAGAAGTGTGAGAGGGAGGGGATTGAGAGAGAGGTTGTGAGGGAGTGAGAAAGAGCAGGTGAGGTTTGCGAGGGGGTTGATGGGAGGCTGAGTGAGGGAGAGGGAGAGGCTGTGAGGGGGTTGATGGGAGCATGAGTGAGGGAGAGGGAGTGAGAGTGAGAGTGGTGGCAGAGGTTGCCAAAGGAAGTTGACGAGAGGGTGGGTGAGGGAGAGGAAGTTGACGAGAGGGTGGGTGAGGGAGAGGGAGTGAGAGTGAGAGTGAGAGTGGTGGGAGAGGGCGCAAGTCAGTGAGAGAGGGTGAGGGATAGGCTACACGCAGTTGACAAGAGGGCGGGTGAGGAAGAGGGAGTGTGAGTGAGCACGAGAGATCAAGTGAGGGAGGGGGTGCAAGAGTGTGAGGTTTGTCAAGAGGACTGCATGCACGGGAAAGATGGAGAAGGAGAGGGAGCGATTGAGAAAGAGAGGAGAGGTCACAAGAGGGGGTGGAAGCCATATATAAGGGGGGTGATTTCATAGGGGATGGTCAGTAGGGTGCTGCTATGACCACCTCCTTTCCTTATATATATATATATATATATATATATATATATATATATATATATATATATATATAAAGTTGGGGAGGTTCTCACACAAGGGGATTTTACAATAAGTAGTGTTGTGTTGTGGTTGTGAAGTTGACTATTCCAATACAATCCAAAATGGCCATATTTAGATTGAGCCTATTGTATCTGTCCACATAGGCTGCACTATTGTGATAAAATGCAGAGCCATTGCTAGTACCTATTGTTTATTTGGGCTGGTACATTTGGATTAAGATTGTCCATAGGCCACACTATTGTGATTAAATTCAAAGCCATTGCTAGTACCTCTTATATATTTGGGCTTGAGATCATCAAATACAAAGCCCTTCTAATTATTAGATTGAGTCAAATCTAAGTCCTTCTTGGTTAATTTGATATATTTACATATGTTAACGTACACATGCAAGTCGATGTTGAGCTTAATAATCCTTGTTATTGTCATCCTTGAATGTGCCTTTATGGATGCTTGGGTTGTATATTGTACCACTCTTTGGAGATCCACACCCCATGGCAATGCGTCAACTATCATGGGTTGTAGGCCTATCTTTTACATGACTTCATAGACTTCAGGAGTCTTGAAAACTTCATAGCACTCGAGTGAATGGATTTTATCATGAATATTATATTTCCCTAGTAATGATCATATTTGTACAATATACTCCATGAGCTAATCTCCCGACTAAGATTCAAATTCACCCTTTTGCTTGCTTATTGTTTTAGAGGGGATGATGGGTGTAGTGGATTTGTCATCTTCATCTTTTGAATCGTGGATTCTGTCTTGTTTTGAATCACTATTAGAATATTTTGACATGTGTCTTTCCAACTAGAAACATGTACTATGCTTTTGAGGACAGAGTTGTTGTTTGCAGGTAGGCAAGTTTGTGAGCTTTCTAAGAGCATTCTCACTCATTGGTTAATGTAGATGATGTGCCTTCGCTTCAATTGTTATACCATAGGTTCTATAGTCCTAAGCTCACTACATATATATATGGCATGTGCACACTAGGGAAATGTAGAAAATGAATGGGTTGTGTTTTTGCTTAGCATGTGTGATGGTTGAAGGCTTGGTTACAAATTTACATAGGATTGGAGGAATTTTGATATATTTCTTCTTGGTGCAAAATATATATTTAAGAAAGGACACTTTTTTTAATGCTAACAAATGTGTGTAGTCCATTGGAATGAGGGAAGTGTGCCATTGAAACCGATTGTATTCTTATATAGAGATTGTTGAAAGCATCCACCATTGAGAAGCATCCACCATTAAGAAGCATACTTAAAATGTGGGATGTATAATTTGGATTACTTTCAATGTTATCTGCATTATTATATATGGATTGTTGAAGTATACACTGAGAAGAATAATTTGAATGTGGGACATATAATTTGGATTACTTTTTATGTTATCTACATACCATTGAAATTCTATGTCTGGACAAGAAACCATAAGCCAAATACTTAGACAATTACTTAGAGAATGTGGCAGGTACATATTAGTGTTGAGTCATTAATTGTACCTCATACATTTGTAATTATACATGTACTATAGAAACTAGCTTGGGATAAGCTCATGAGCATTCATGAGACAAGCACTAAAGCGAGGAAGATGCAAATTGTACCTCATATACGTGTATATAGAAACTATCTTGGGATAAGCTCATGAGAATTCATGAGACAAGCACTAAAGCGAGGAAGATGCAAATAAAGAGGTAGTTAGCTATGGGTGTCAGTGATTATGTGCAAAAGGTTAAGGGAATTGTAGAGGCATTGGCTTCTATATTGGTGTCCCTATGGATGATATGATGGTATTTTGTTTGCCACTATAGATGGAATTAAGAAAGAGCATAAGCTTTTTGAGACCAAAACTTCCATGATTTTTTTGAGTTGGGTATCACTACTCATTAGCAAGAAGATTAGACTTGGTGGTGGTGGTACATCATCAAGAAGGGAATTGCAGATGATTAGTGTCCCTATGGATGATATAATGATATTGTGTTTGCCCCACTATGGATGGAATTAAGAGAGAGTATAAGCTTTTTGAGACCAAAACTTCCCTGATTTGTTTAAGTTGGGTATCACTACTCATTAGCAACACGGAGATTATACTTCGTGTGGTGGTGGTACATAATCAAGAAGTGGTAGTGACAATGCTAGAGATCATATCTTACATAGAGGGGTAGAGGAAGTAAGGTGAGATCCTCATTGAGAGGAATAGGAAGAGGCCACAACGTTACCTATTAGTCAAATGCTCTTCGGCCACAACTATGGCACAACCATGGTGAATGCAACCCCTATAGTCATTGCTCTAGGACTCATTACACATCCATATCACCTGCTCTAGGACCACTGGCCACTTGGTCATTAGAGGTATCACCAAAAAGTGGGATGAAGTCACATCTAATGCCATCTAGCTAGAGGATAATCTAATGATAAAGGGAGTCACAACTTTAGATTCTAAGTTTGTTAGATCAGTATAGCCAGTGGTCATAGCACCACAATTGCAAACCTATAGCTAACTGTAGTACTTTAGTAGAAATAACGTGTGTCAGTGTGTCTAGTCAAGACTATGCACTTACATGGTTCCAGACCACCTAGTTGGCTCTGGAGGAGCAGTGACTAATGCAACTATGCCCAATGCAATAAGCCAACGCTACGACGTCCACCTATCTGCTTAAGAGCAGGGAGATTGATTAAGAATGCAAAGCACGTTAGTTCCTAAGGCTTTCTTGAATCCAAACATCATTCCACTCTAGACACGACCAAACTTAACACAGAATTGAACACTAAATAGACAAAGATGAATAGAGAGAAAACAACAATAAGACAAAGGCCAATCCATTCTTGAGTATTATAGTACAATTCCTTAGCAAGAACTCTGCTTATGAACTTCTTAGTCAACTCTCTTATTCCCTTATTCCATATTGTTCCTCTCCCTTGGGCCCAAGTAGACCTGACATGACTCTTTCTACCCAACTAGGAACGCACTCCCTTCCTACTATCTCAGCTGGGTAGACCAAGTCTACTCTAACTCTTCTATCCCCTTATCTGACTAATTCCAATTTTTCACTTTGCAACCACGGGTACTACCCATTCATCAAGAAGCTATTACAAGTTTGTTATACAAAATAAGAAGGCTGGGTTTGTTGCACAATGGTCAATCCAAAAAAAATCTAGGCGGCGACCAAATGGGCTGATTGGCCACCCACACCTGGCGATCACGAGACGAATGTTGTGCCAGGAGCATGGCCCATAGTTGTTGCTGTTCAGAAAATTTTGTGTCCAGATTGCCTCTGAGTCTAGATTCCCCCATCATTCTCCTATGGCCTGTTCCAGTTGCCTTCGTCAAGTATCTCTTATATTTTTGCAATGCCCCTTATTGATGGGATAATCGTGGGCATACCGTGGCTTGTAAGCCCTCTTCTTGCTGCTTACCTAGGCATGCCCTATGTATGTCTTTTCGTTAGCCCTTTGGAACTGCACCTCAATGGGTCGTGCCTCTGGATGCCTTGCCCTTGCCCTTGCCCTTGCCCTCTTTATTGCTTCCAGAGACATGCTTGCTACAACTTCATGGGGCTCTATTTGTTCTGGGGTGATAACACCTTCCTCACAAAGACTATCTTCTCAGGTTCCTTTGGTCTTCTCTTCCCACCCCAACTCCATTTCCACCCATAGGGTGGTGTGCCCATCATAGGTTAAAGCTTCAGCACTTCACTTTTCATTTCTACTTGTTGACTCCATTGGTGAGGGGATTTAGCAGAGTTGCTCGCAGAGTTGCTCTTTGGATGAGTTGTTGCCTTCTTACCTGGATCCGTGAGTCATAAGAGACCACTGCTTCTAGGTACTGCTCTGGATCCGGAGGAGGGGCCTCTTCCTTATTCTCATGCCCCTGCTTAAGAGCTACCTTGGCCCTGTCTTTTTGTTTTCAACACTTCCAATGGTTCATGAATTTTGCAATTTCTTCCTAGTTGTAGGAAGGCCTCACGGCACCTGCTAAGCTATGGATTAAAGTTTGCATATATTTAAGGGTAGCGCCCTTCCAGACGCCCATGCTCTTTTGGCCCAAATCCTCTTGGACCCTTTTTTGTAGGTCTTCTTTTGCCCCCTTTTCTCTTTTTCCCCAGCCTTGGAAGTCCTATCATCTTATCTTTTCCTCGTACTTCCTCAGCATGCACCCTCCTCATGGTGTCCACCTGCTCCTATCTTTTCTTGAGGTCATCCTGGGCTATTCGTGCCTCTTCTACATGTGCCCTTCTTATGGTGTCCAATGTGTCTTGTCTTTTTTGGAGGTCAGTGTGAGTTGTTGTCAATGTGACATTCAGCTCATTCACTGTCATTTTTCCTCATCTTCCTCTTTTGATTCTTGTAGGCATGGCAGCCTCTACATCCTTCTTCTTAAGGGCCTTTATTGTTAGCCCATCTTGCCTTTGTTGCTCTTTGAACTCTTCAACCATAGCCTCCAGTTCTTCAATTTGTGCCCTAAGCATAGCCTTATCATTTTCCTTCTCCTTTAGTTTATGTTGATATGTCAAGCTCAACATGAGTTGACACTCACGAGGCTCTTGCGTGACCGTTCGACATTTATATCACTGTCGGGTTTGGTAGCATAGCCTTATCATTTTCCTTCTCCTTTAGTTTATGTTGATATGTCAAGCTCAACATGAGTTGACACTCACGAGGCTCTTGCGTGACCGTTCGACATTTATATCACTGTCGGGTTTGGTAGCTGGCACCGACATATCTTCGCTAGAGATTCTACAGGTGGACTACACTGTCTTGTCCATAATGCTGTGTCTGGAAATGATATAGTAGTATGTAAGGATGATGTATGGTATGTTGATTCAGGTGCTTCGAACCACATGACAAGTCATGGTGAGTGGTTCAAGGAAATGAAGAGTCTTGAAAGACCAGGTTTTATTAAAACAAGGGATGGCACTGCTCATCCGATTGCCCATGTTGGAGATGTACCATTGTCTATGCAGGATGGTAAGGTGAAGTACCTTGTAGATGTAATTCATGTTCTGAACATTACAAAGAATCTGGTTTCTGTTGGGGGCCAGATGATTGAGCAGGGTTTGTAGGTGCGGTTTAACCCTCATGTGGTTGTTATATAGAAGACTTTAAAGATAAGTGCAGGTTTGTTGCAAAAGGGAACATAGTGGGCAAAATGTTAACATTGAATGTAAATATGCCTAAAGTGAGTGCTGCAATGTTTGCAAATGGTTCAGGAGTTGTAGATATAGAAATTTGGCATAAGAGAATTAGGCATGTAAATGTGCAAAGAACGAAGTCTATGCAGACTAAAGAAATTGTGATAAGGCTACCTAAGTTTAAGGTTGAAGGTGTGCTGAAAGTATGTGAAGCATGTCAATTTAGAAAGCAAACAAAGCATGTATTTCCACATGACAAAAATGTGAGGAGGAATGTACTAGATGCTGTGCATTCAGATGTATGGGGTCCTGTGAAGACTATGTCTATGGGTGGTTGTTGTACTATGTAACATTCATTGATGAAACCACACGAGGAAAGTGTGGGTGTATTTCATGAAGGATAAGAGTGAAGTTTTCACTCATTTTTAGAATTTCAGTAAAAGCAAACAGGAAAGCATGTGAAGTGCCTAAGGTCAAATGGAGGGGGAGAATACTTCTCCAATGAGTTCTCTGATTTCTTGCAGAAGAATGGCATTCAGAGACAGTTTCCATGGAGTTGTTGAGCGAAAAAACAGGCATGTTGCAAAGATAGCATGAGCATTGATAGAAGAGAAGAATATGCTGCATAGCTATTGGGCTGAGGCTATGTCTACAGCAATTTATATTATACACAACTCCTACATATGTGATGTAATGCCAGAAGAGAAGTTTACTGGCAACAAGAAACCTGATTTGTCTCACTTGAAAGTTTTTGGATGTATTGCATATGTGCATGTGCCAGATGAGTTACATACTGTGATGGATATAAAGGCAGAAAAATGTGTGTTTATTGGGTATTCCCTTGAGAGAAAGGGGATATAGATATAATAATCCTGCTACACGGGAATTGAGGGTACGTAGGGATGTTGTATTTGATGAGATGAGTAGCTGGTATGCTGCTGAAAAAGATGTTGTTGGGGCTGATGTAAGTGGAAATGTGGTTGTAGAGAATGCAAGTCAGCAATCACAATCATTGAGTGGACCAGGAGAGTCTCTCACCTTGTGTGTTCTCTTCTGGGGTTTGTGAGAGTGTGTGTGTGTGCTTGCAAGCGCTCAAGCTCCCTTCTCCCCTGCATCTTTTCAGTTTCTTTATCGCTACCCATGATTAAGTCATCCTCATCAGCTGCTTTGATCTTAGACTCCCCCTGAGCAAGCACTTTAAATACCTCGGTGACGTACATGGGGTTGAAGACTCTCTTCTCACCTGATGGAAGCGTGATGATATTTGATTTTTGCAGCTGCTCTGCAGCCTTGAAATTTTGTTAAAGCTCCTCCTAGGGTAGCTCCGCAAATTCCTTCAATCCCATCTTCTCCAGCCACCATTGGGCATGCCTATCGGCCTCCTTGTATAAGGATCCTTGTCAAATGTTGTTGAGTAGGACATATTCCTGTCTTCTTCTGCCCATGTGCTTTTTATGTTTTTATGTATATTTAAGTGCTCTTATGAAGCAGATATATGTGAAGTACAAGAATTGAGTCATATAGACTCTTATTGAACTGCTCTGTGTTGAAGTAGCCACTTCTTGGGTGGTAAGGATTGAAAGAATTACGTCGATTTGTGAGGCTTATATAGATATCTTCACTACGGATTGAAGATCATTGATTTGTGAAGATGATAGCGTCATTTGGAGAGGTTTGTAATTTGAAGGAAAATTCAAGGCGATGGGTTGTACCATTGACCAGGCTTTCGCCCACCATGGCCCCCCCATCCAAAGAGGTACCTGGAAGTTGTCGATGGTGAGGCTTTGGTGCAAATGTTCTCCAATACATGAGTATGGATATTTACTCATAGAGGAAGTGCTACATTAATTTAGCTAAAAGAATAGTAAGCGATAAGCTTAACAATATGAAATGACGATTGAAGATCACCTGGAAGGTGTTAATGCGTGAGATGGCTTAATCCGTGATATGGTGTAAATCGTGAAAGTGTAGGTTCTTAAGCCGTGAGACTGTAATTTGTGAGAAACCTGAACTCGTGAGATTGCAAGTTTTTTGGCCATGAAGGGATATTCCATGAAATGGCATAATCCTGTGAGATTGCAGGTTTTTCTTTTTTGGCCGTGAAAGGATATTTCGTGAAATGGCCTAAACCCATGACAGTTAATCCCATGAAATGGTGTTTCCATGAAAGTGGAGGCCGTGAAATGGAATTTCGTGAAGTGTAATTCCATGAGATGGAATTTCATGAAGTGTAATTCCGTGGGATAGAATTCCGTGAAGTGTAATTCCGTGAGATGGAATTCCATGAAATTGCTAGTTTTGACCCCGTGAAGTTGCAAATTTTGACCTTGATGATTTTTTATTTTAATTGATTTTATGGGTCAGCAGAGCATGACTTGCGAGCAATAGGTCCTTGTACACTTATTTTTCACATCTAGAGGGGTGACAAGAGCATTGTTATTTTTCACATCTAGAGGGGTGATAAGAGCATTGTTATTTTGTCCTTGATGCACTCATAAGTCTTCGTTGCAGACGTGGGTATTGATTCTTGAATTTGTTGCTCAAATGTTGTCGAGGTAGTAAGTAAGATTGCTGGTTGTTTGTTTGAACACACAAGCTCTTGCGTAGGTGTTGAATACACGAGAGTGATTGAGTGATTTTCTTATTGTTGCTTGGGCTTCCATTCTTGTCGAACTTTAAGTGAAGCTGTTGGGGGGTTGAAGTCAGTGGGGGTGAGGTTTTCTTCACATTGTTAAATTTTGGCAACCATATGATGGGATTACTGTCATAGTATCCTTGTTGTTGAAGCACATGCACATGCACCCATCTTTGATGAGCATTATAAACTGGTGCTAATGTGCTTGGTGCTGAGGCTTCCTTCTTTGTGGAAGCTTAGGGGACTTTGTGATGCGCTTGGAAATCCAAGCTTCGATATTATCTTGGTAGTACCCTTGTACTTATAGTAATCTTTTTGGTACCCACACTTATTGACTTAGTGGAGTTCTTTGAGGAACTCACACAGGCTTTTGTGGATGGTGTTGTGGAGTACTTTTCTTTTTTCTTGGCCTCTAAGTGCTGCATTGAGGAAGAGGCTTTGACTGTTGAGACACCCAAATTTGAATGGCACTTTCGTAGTAGCCTTAAGCTACAAGTAGCTGCTTCTCCACATCTTGATACCATTAAGATACCTTGATCTTGGTTGTCTTGGTGGAGTTTTCTTTTTGGTGGAAGTGGAAGGTTTTGGGACCTCCTTCACATTGGTTAGCACTGAGGCTGCACGTTTGAGACTCGTGGGTATTTTTTACGACGATGAGGTTTGGGTCTCTTGTGGAGTGGCTATCGATGATGAGGCTTTCGATCATGCGGTTGTCTCCTTTGGTGGGGTTTGTCGATGAAGAGACATAGGCTTCACGACTTTTCCTTTGAGATTCATGTTAGAGATAGATGGTTGCGTTGTGAGAATTTCTTCAGGAATAGCTTTTGGTTGCGAGGTATTGGCATCTAACTTTGTTGGTGTGAGGATAGGGTTGAAGGAGTAGATGCTTTATCAGAGTCGGTCGTTGACGTAGATGGTAGGTCATTGTGTAGAGGGGCTTATGTGGAAGAGGCTTGTAACCTTTTGCAGCATCATAGAAATCCATTAAAGTTGCATCCTCTTCCTTGCAATATGGTATTGTTAACTTTTTGTTGTTGACCATCATAATGACTCTATCACAGCAAAGCAAAGTGGTGCTTGGGTAGCAATAGTCCATTTATGTCCCAAGATCAAATCTACTTCCAACACATACTCAATCACAAAAAACTTGCCAAGTACGGGGGTTAGTTTAAATATACATTGTATGTTTAAAGTACCCCAAACATGGCACGTTCAAGTCTTGTGTAAAGGGAATTCTTTCATGATGTGCCATGAGTGTTGGTTGACCTAACAAATCCCATAACTTGAGGGTCATGAGATTGTGCTCTCGTGTGTTGAATAAAAAGCTATGCTTGAGCTGTGGTAATTTTATTTGTAAATTCCAATCCAACCATAATCCAAGGGATCTTTTCAGTAACATATGTTGGAAGTTCCAGCTCCTCCAAGGTCTCTTCCTCCCGTAAAATAGTAATTATGCATTGCCTGTAGGAGTATTCAAGGTGACTGTTTGCATGGATTCATCAATTGAATACAACGAGTCATGTATCCAAGTTCCACCAACAACAAGGATGACATCATACTCAAGAGAATCTAGGGTAACATGGAATGTAAATTCCACATCTCCACTGATTGTTTGAGTAGCATAGCTAAAAGAACCAAAAACTTTAATGTTTTGTCCCTTGGCTCCTGTTTGCAAGACCATTGTCTATAGGGATGAGATTAGACTATCCCAATGACACCCAAGTGTCTATTGTCCTGATGTTATGACTAGCTCGCTACGCATTTATACTTAACATCATTGCCTATAGGGAAATCCAACCATATCATGATAGAATCTTCCAAAGGAGCCATGGATGTTTTAATTTTTGTTTCAACTTAAGATCTCGTCTCGGTTTCATATTCCCATTTACTTTCATCCTCTTTTTGGCTCTCAGCTTTTTCAAGAGTACCCAATGTGTACACTGGCACACTTGGTCCTTTGACAATTCTAAATGAGGATTGTTTGTAAACTTGCGAGTCCTCACAATCTTGTTCTATGGAGTTGTTTATGTCTTGGTATAACTTATGTTGAGCCCTTAAAGGTGCAAGTGCTGATGTTATGCTAGCTTCACCACCATGAGAGAAGAGCATTCCTCCAAATGAGGTTTTGAGAGACTACTTTAATTTTGTAAGGGAATTATCGAATTCCTCACATGTTTTCTCAAGCGTATAACTCGTGCAATCTGTCTCAAATGACTCTTCTGTAGAGAGTATGTTTTCCTCTTGGAAGGGGAAGCGGCACTCCTCTGGGCTTTTTATTTTGGTTGCTTTTTTAGGATTGGCATTATGAGGCTTAATCACAACCGATGATCTTGTAAGACATTCAACCAAGCTAAACATGCTCTCTTGAGCTTGCTTTTTACATTCTACATATGTCCTATGATCATGATGATCAATTTGGGGTGGTTGGGTGGGTTCTAGTTTCTTGATTGACCTATGAGATGCACTAAGTGACGAATCAGAACTTGTTTCATCCTCACTTAGTGATGTACTAGAACTTGTTTCATTTTTTGACTTTCTGTAGATCATCAATTTTTCATTATGTTTGCCCATGCGACGAGATCGAATTTTCTTTTGGGCTATTGAACCCTGTGTCGCACATATGGGTTTTGTGGTTTGTGTGGTGGCCTTTGATGTGGATGCTTCTGCATCATGTGTAGCTTTTGGCTCTATTGGGTTTATGTCTCCTTTTGGATTTATGTCCTCCCACAGGCTCCTTTTCCGTGTCCTTTACTTCAACCTTGGTTTCGATAGTTTGTTGTCCCTTGTTTTTCTTGGGTTTAGAAGGTTTTGCTTTTTCTTTTGGGTTCTGCTTTAAAGCATGTTCTTCTACCCATGTTAGGGTATTGTCTTTTGTGTTCTTTTTAACCATCTCTCGTACCTTGGCTTGTAAGCGTGTAAGCACATTCAATGGTACCATGGACAATTGCCCATTATGTACACTTAAGATGTTAAGAGTTGTATTTTGTGAGACAAGTTGCTAAAGCAACTCATCTTGGAAAATCTTGAAACATGTGATCAATGCCACATTGTTCACACATGGGTCGCAAAGTGTCAGTGACTATGGGCATGGAAGTGCAATCTGCCACCTTGTGAGATCCACAACAATAGAAAATTGAAACGTTTGATGAACTACTTCCTGAGTAGTTTCTACTCTTTGGATTGTTTCTGTTTGGTGCATGGGAGATGGAGGTTTTGAGTCAATTGTGGATGAAGTGGGACACTTTTTAGTATCACGATCAAAGGTTTTACAATATATGCAGTATAGAAAAACAGGTGCCTTGTATATGCACAATGGGGATTGAGATGGTCGTAGTGATTACACTCAACACAAGGCATGTCATTCCTCACTTGTAGAGGTATTAAGGATGTCTGGTTTTGAAGGAGTTCATCCTCTCTTAGAGATGTCGATTGAAAGGTTTTAAGCAAGGCTACCTAGAATTCAAGGAATGTCAATTTCGAGATCTATCTTTCTTTTTGTTACAGTAATTAATTTATTATTGGGTGATCCAATAAGTGAAAAGAATATCTTGGATGACCCAAGTGTGATTAATTTGGTTGTGAGTGAATCCAACCAACTGTGACATGTGTGACGCATGTAAGAAATGTGTGAGTTTGATTGTGAGTGAATCCAATCAACTCTTTTAAATTAATTCTTGATGAGGGTGACCCTAGTTGGTTGTGAGTGAATCCAACTAGCTATGACACATGTGAGACGTGTGGTGTACTCTGTGAATACGTGTAACGCATATGAAAACATTATGAGTGAATCCAATGTAGGAGCTTGATTGTGAGTGAATCTGATCAACTCCTAAGAAACGTGTGATGCGCGTAAAGGTTATGTGAGTTTGATCTTGAGTAAATCCGATCAACTTTAAGACACGTGTGATGCGTGTGAGGACATGTGGGAGTGAATCCAATTAATTATGTGTGATGCATGGTTCATGTGTGAAGTATGGTAATGAATGATTTCCATTTGTTAGAATTATTTTTGTGAGTGATTCCAAAGTAATTGTGATCTAACATTGTGGACTATGTTGAGTATAGATCATGAGTTCGGGACAACCAAGGTGGACATTGGATGAGATTATCTAGCCAATCAAATGTGTGCTAAATATTTAATTTTGTATGGTTTGGCCCATTGTACATATGTTGGGCAAGTTTTATTTTTTATGAGATGCTTTAAAAGCATTAGACTAAGGTTGGATTTTGTAAAAAGCCCAATCTTGGAAAAGCTATGCTATTTATGGCTCCAAGGACTAAATTTATTAATATGATTTAAATACCGCGTGTGGGAGTGAAGCCACACACGTCGAGGGGGAGATTACACCCAATCATGTGTTCTTTGATTTTCATGCTCTTGATTTATGCTACGATGTTATGGTTTATTTCTTTTATTATTTAATTTGTGGAATAATCTAATCTCCATGTACCATGGTCCTGTAACAATGGTATTAGAGTACGGCAAATTCAATAATTGAATTTGGGTCATGGAGAGTTGGAAAAAAATCAAGAAAATTGATTTTTACTCAAAGGTTATTGGTTTAGAGCAAATTTGAAGGCTTTTTACAAACAAATTTAAAATACTTGCACTAGAAGAGAGAATCTGTAGTAGTAGCAAGGGTACAAAGGCTTTGGACAAAGACAAGAAGATAAAGTAGAGAAGGTGTGGAAGACCCTTGGGCAAAAGAAGGCAAGTTTATGTAAATTTTGTGCACGGTTGGATGTTGGATGTGATTAAAGATCAAGGGAAGAAGGTGGAAAACCACAAGTGGATTAGAAGAAACTACCCTCTTCATCAAAAAGTGGTTTTCATGGATTCTCAACCTCTCCCTAATTCAACAGTAGGGATGGAATTAGCTCATTGAGAAGATTACTAGACTATTTTAAGAATTGCTAAGCTCTCTATCTACTCAATTTGTATATTGGAGGGCTCCTATTAATCCTACAAATCAAATATATTCCAATTATCCTAATGGGAAGAAAGCTAGATGCGCCAATTTCAAGAGAGGGAAATTTTATTTTTGGAAGATAACCAAATTATTTTCAAAATTTATTAAACCCTTACTAATTTCCATCTCTCTCTCTCTCTCTTCACTTGCGTCGATGACGAGCTCATCCTTTTTTTTTTCTTTCCTCCAAAAATCACGCTGGTGGTGGCAGAATCCTTTGCTATGCATGTTGTGTGTCGTCCAGACCGTGGATTGGAGAAGCTTTTTATAAAGCTTTTATAAGCTTACTAAAGTTTGATTTAAAAGCTTTAATAGTTAAAGCTTTTGCCTTTTTTTTAAAAAAGGTCTTCATAAGCTTATAAAAGCTTAACACTACAAGCTTATTATAACCCTTATCAGTTTATACAAGCCTTACATATACATGTATATAAAGCTCAAAAGCTTTTAAAGATGTCCAAGAAGAAGGAGAGTTCAGCTATTCGGAAAATTTCAAAATTTTCAAGATTACAGGAAATTTTCAAAGAGTTCTTCATATTCTTCTGGAAGCTGCAACAAATATTTTGGACGTTATTTCTCAACAAAATTTTTGAAAATTTTTCAAAGAGGTTTTGAACGAGCTCCTTTTCGAATTGTCAACATCAAAGCATTACTAGATTATTATTCTTATTCTTTGTGGGACACCATCGACTTCAAGCACTTCAACGACCCTTCTTTCAAAGTACGCGGGAGTCTGATAAGTTTGCTACCTTTTCTATTTTATTTATGCATTTTCATAATATTTTACTTGTTTCTTTTACAATGGCAATCTATCCACAACCACCTACTATCCAAAATCAAGTAAACATACTTCAAGATTAGTTGTTGAGTGAGAAGAGGCAAAGTGAAGATTTTGAACGAAAATTTACTCTCACAAGAAGCGAAGACGTGCTTATTCCGAATCTGATTCTTTGGATTCTAAGGAGAACCCTATCCAAAGGACTGTGTGAGCTACTCTCAAAGCTCAAGATTCTCTAAAGGAACACAAGATTAGTAGAAAGGCTTTTACTTTTCAGGATTATGATGGCAAAAAGGATGCACACGTCATACTCGCATGGTTGAGCCAGCTTGATGATTATTTTTTTGGAGAAATTTTTTTTAGAAGGATAAGTAACGTTAAATGTGCTACTAATCATTTGGTAGGAAGTGCAGCTCTTTGGTGGAATGTTATTAGACAGGGCAAACGCAAACCAAGGTCATGGTGGAAAGACTTCCAGATGCTGATCAAGAAGGATTTCTTACCTCCATCATATAAGAGTAAAGCCAGACAGCAATGGGATATTTTAGACAGCTCGAAAAGGAGAACATATCAGCCTATGTTGACAAATTTTGGCAAACTTTATTGCAACTTCAAGCTATAGAGAAAGTGCATGAAAAGAGTAAAGGAGAAAGTTCATAGCAGATCTCAAGCCAGTTATTAGAGCAAAAGTGAACATGTTTCATCCTCGTTCTCTTAGCAATGCCATCTCTCTAACAACAAACTGCGAGAAGAAAAATGGATTTTCAAGGGATACTACAATGACAAATTCTCATATTCCACCCTTTGAGTAAAAATCAAGGGCAAGGAAAGAAGGTGGAAAACCACAAGTGGATTAGAAGAAACTACCCTCTTCATCAAAGAGTGGTTTTCATGGATTCCCAACCTCTTCATCAAAGAGTGGTTTTCATGGATTCCCAACCTCTCCCTTATCGAGTCGTACGGATGGAATTAGCTTATCGAGGAGATTATTGGACTATTTTTAGAATTGCTAAGATCTCTATCTACTCAATTTGTATATTGGAGGGCTCCTATTAATCCTACAAATCAAATATATTCCAATTATCCTCATGGGAAGAAAGCTAGATACACCAATTTCACGAGGGGAAATTTATTTTTGGAAGATAACCAAATTATTTTCAAATTTTATTAAACCCTTACTAATTTCCATCTCTCTCTCTCTTCCCTTGGGTGGCGGCGATGATGAGCTCATCCTTTTTTTTTTCTTTCCTCCAAAAATCACGCTAGTGGTGAAATCCTCTACTGTGTATGCTGTGTATGCTGTGCACCATCCAAACTGTGGGTTGGAGGAGCTTTTTATAAAGCTTACTAAAGCTTTAATTAAAAGCTTAGTTTTTAAAAGCTTTAAAAGTTAAAGCTTTTACTTTTTTTTTTAAATTTAGAAAAGGGCTTAAACATAAAAGGTCTTCATAAGCTTATAAAAGCTTAACACTATTAGCTTACATCACAAGCTTATAATAATAACCCTTATTAGTTTATACAAGCCTTACATATATATATATATAAAGCTCAAAAGCTTTTAAAGATATCCAAGAAGAAGGAGAGTTCAGCTATTGGGGAAAATTCAGAATTTTCAAGATTATAGAAAATTTTCAAAGAGTTCTTCATATTCTTCTAGAAGTTGTAATAACAAATATTTTGGGCGTTATTTCTTAGCAAATTTTTTGTAGCAAATTTTTCGAAGCGATTTTGAAAACGAGCTCCTTTTCAAATTGTCCTTTTCGAATTGTCAATATCAAAGCATTACTGGATTATTATTCTTATTCTTCATGGGATGCCATCGACTTCAAGCAATTCAATGACCCGTCTTTCGAAGTACACAGGAGTCATATAAGTTTGCTACATTTTCTATTTTATTTTTGCATTTTCATAATATTTTACTTGTTTCTTTTACAATTGCAATCTATCCACAACCACCTACTATCCAAAATTGTAGCATTATATGGTAGTGATGTGTGTGAACACACTTAGGACCATCGGGGTACTTTTTCCCTCATTAGGAGGTTTTTTTCCCCGTGCGTATGTACACCCTCTTATCTACTCATTTTGGAGTGTGTACTTATCTTTTGTATTTGGCACACATTTTTTCATTCTATTCTAGTGAGTTTGTGTGCTCTCAAGCTTCTCTATCTTGCGTGTTGCGTTGTTGAAACCCTAACCCTAATTCCAACAATTGGTATCAGAGCTAGCTTCCTTAACACTTGATCTAGTAGTCTGCCTCCCTCACAACCCTATTTTTCTGTCTTCGATTGAGATACCCTCTTAGGAGAAGAAGGTGTATACTGTAGTGTGATGTATACAAAGTATACAAATTTTTGGGGTCTGCGGCACGATTTGGGCGCGTTTTGGGCACCGCAAGGTTTCTATGGAGAGGCGTCATTTTGGATTGGTTCTACTCGATTTTGGGTGTTTTGGCTGTGTAGCTGCGGCAAAGATTGTGTGTGCAGCAGCATCTACAATGTCTTCAACAACTCGACCATCATACTTTTGCCAGTAACACTCTATTCTCTACTCTGTGTTATTTTTCATACACTTTGCAGGTGATTCAATCAATTGGTAGTCATCCAGGATGGCATTCAGTGAATATTGAGTTGAAAGATTTTGCATTTGGTAGAAAGTCATGGCTGGCAGTAGTGATGTATTCAACATGTCTTCTGAGGACCATTGTGGTCCTATATGATGAGGCATGTACTGGTTGCTAAAGGCCTTTGGAATGTGGTCAGTGGTAGTGAAACTCGTCCTGTTTCATAACTACCAGTGTAACCAGGTGCTGTAGGTACATCTGAAGTAGAATCTGATATACAGATGTAGCTCCTCCACATGCACCACCAGTACCTCCCACTATTGCTCAAACGAGATGGAATGGAAGAGATGCACAGGCATATGCATTGCTTGCACTTTCTGTGAAGCGAAGCATTATTCCTCATATTCGGTCATGTAAGACTTCAAAACGGGCATGGGATGCATTTGTTGCATTATACCAAGAGCGCAATGAAGCACGTGTTGCATATCTCTGTAAACAATTGGAGTCTGAGCACATGAATGAGGGAGACTCAATGGATAGCTTCTTGACCAAGATCAAAGATTTTAAGGAGCAACTTGCTAGTGTGGATGAGATATATCCTGATAGTACATTGGTGCTGCCCACAGTTCTCAATGCATTACCAGATTCTTATCAGAGTTTTGCCTCTACCTTTAGACTCATGATGAAGGGAAATCCAAACGCCCTTACATTTGATGAGTTGGTTTCAGTACTCTTGCAAGAAGAGCAGTCTAGGTAAAATAGATCTAATATGCGAGTTGGTGACCAAGCTTTTGTTGCCAATCAGAAAGGCAAAGGTAAAGCTTCTTCTCATGGTGGCTATAAGCCAAAATTAAAATCCTCAGGTAAGGATGCAGAGAAAGAAGGTGATAAGCCTAAAAAGAAGGGCAAGTGTCACTATTGCAGGAAACCAGGGCACTACATACATGAAAGCCAAAATTAAAATCCTCAGGTAAGGATGCAGAGAAAGAAGGTGATAAGCCTAAAAAGAAGGGCAAGTGTCACTATTGCGGGAAACCAGGGCACTACATACATGAGTGCAAGAAAAGGCTAGAGAAGGAGAAAAAGAAAGAATCGGGCATGGTTATGGGGCTGATGCATCTGCACCAACAAGTGCAAATAAGAAGGAACCTGCAAGTTTTGCTCAAGATGATTGGGCATGGACTGTACATTACAGTTATGACCCTTCTATTCATGATGTATGCATGTCAGTGGGGTAGAATCGGATGCTTGGTACTTTGACAGTGGTGCTAGTAAGCACATTACTTCACAAAAAGGTTTGTTCTCATCTTTGGAATCTGTCCCAAGTGCAGGAACCGTTACATGTGCAAATGGTTCCTCATATCTTGTCAAAGGAGTTGGTAGAGTTGTGCTCATCACTACTGCAAATGGGGGCGCATTTGCTCTTTCAAAAGTTTTATATATGCTAGGCATTAAGAAGAACTTGCTGTCAGTTTCAGCCTTAGCCTTGTCAGGCTTGATGACGGTGAAATTTATGGGTGACAAATGTATAGTTCAGGATAGAAATGATAGTTATTCTATCATTGCCTCAGGTACCTTGTTGGCTTATATAAGATGGATGTATTTGAGAAGTTGTAGCATGATGTTTGCTCACTCTCTACGACTAGTGCTATGAGTGATGCAGAATTATGGCATACACGATGGATGTATTTGAGTTGTAGCATGATGTTTGCTCAGTCTCTACGACTAGTGCTATGAGTGATGCAGAATTATGGCATACACGATTTGGCCATTTGAATTATGGCAGGCATAATATGGTGTCTAAGTTGCCAACTCTTGAGACCCCTACTAGACATGTATGTGAGGGGTGTATTCTTGGTAAAATGCATTGGGTATCATTTCCAAAGGATGGATCCGTGAGAGCTGTTAAGAAATTATAGCTTATACATAGTGAAGTATGTGGTCCTATGAGGACACCATCTATTGAGGGATATCTCTACTTCATCACTTCTATTAATGATTACTCCAGATATAGCTGGGTGTATCCATTAAAGCAAAAGTCAGAGGTTTTTATGTGCTTTAAGCACTTCATATCCATGGCTGAAAATGCATGTGAATGTAAAGTTGGCACCCTTCGTTCAGATCGAGGGGGGGAGTATATGTCCAAGGAATTTCATGCATATATGGCTAAAAAAGGCATAAGGCATCAATGTACAGTGCCATACACACCTCATCAAAATGGTGTGGCTGAGAGGAAGAACATGTCTCTCATGGAGATGGCACAATGTATGGTGAAAGCCTAAGATTTACCTCATGGTTTTTGGTTAGAGGCAACTATGTGCGCAAACTATGTGTTGAACAAATGCTGTACCAAGGCCTTGTAGTCTAAAACTCCTTATGAAGCTTACCATGGTAGGAAGCCTTCTGTGGCTCATTTGCATGTTTTTGGTTGTCTTGCTTATGCTCTTGTGCCTGAGCAAAAAAGCAATAAGCTTGATGAGATAAGGTAGTTAAATGCATATTTGCGAGATACAGTTCAAAAAATGCAAGGGATATAGACTCTACCATCCAGCCTCAAAGTGGATTTTGGTAAGCAGAGATATTGTTTTTGTCGAAAACTCAGTTGAGCCCATGCTTTCATGCAAAAAACAGCAGAATGTATGCTCATAGGTGATGAAAAACGGGTAGAGGGAGAGGAGACTGCACACAGGAGCAAACCCTAATGTATATTGCAAACCCTAACCATAGAGGGAAGCCATCTCCCTTCTCACACAATGCATAAAGCCATAATCCATAATACATAACTCACACTATGTGTTGTGTCCACACACAGCTAACCCTAGCTAATGTCCACACACTATGACCAGCTGGACGCGGTCATTTATGTCTCACACATGCTGCTACCTAACATGCCAGCACATAGTGTAGCTGGCACAAGCTGACATCGAGCTTGAATCTCAACAGCCCCTCTCAAGCTCGCCATAGATGAAGATGTAGATGAGCTTGGGCTATTAAAGCTCTCAACACTCCCCCTCAAGCTCATCCCACGTACTCCCAACATAGTACGGAAGTACTCAAACTTCTCCCTGCTAAGTGGCTTTGTAAAGATGTCGGCCACCTGCTCTTCAGTCTTCACATACTGCAGATCCACTGTACCATCCAACACTTTCTCTCTCACAAAATGATAGTGGACCTCTCTGTTTGGTCCGCACATGAAAAACTGGATTCTTGGCCAACTGTATGTTGTTCATGTTATCACAATGAATGACAACTTTGCCATCAATAGGCTCACCCAAATCAGCTAAGAGACTTTAACCATACTCCTTCACATGTAGCAATGGCTGCACCCGTGTATTCAGCCTATGTACTGGATAAAGCAATAGTAGGTTGCTTCTTACTACTCCAACTCACCACTACACTTCCAAATGTAAAGGCATAACCACTAGTAAACCTCCTGTCATACGAGCTACCTGCCCAGCTTGCGTCTGTGTAGCCATGTATATCCAAGCCTTTACCATGCTCATAAAGAAGACCATAATGTGCGGTGGTCTTTACATATCGCATAATGCGTCTCACTGTATCCAAATGAGGTTTTCTGGGGCTCTGCATAAATTGGCCTACTAGCCCCATAGCATAACTGAGATCCGGCATGTGATAGTCATGTAAATAAGGCTTCCAACCATCTTTCTATACATAGATGGATCATCCAACTCTTCACTAAAATCAGCCCACAACCTCACATTCTGCTCCAAAGGTGTACTCATTAGCTTACACCCTGTCATCCCATATTTTGCCAACATATCCAATGCATATTAGCGTTGCACTAACCATGTACCTGCATGGTCTTTGATCACTTCAATCCCAAGAAAATATCTCAATTCACCCAAGTCTTTCATGTCGAACTGCCCACTCAATGCCTTCTTGTTGACATGCATAACATCTGTAGCATGATCTCCTGTGACAATCTTGTCATCCACATAGATGACAAGTAAGACAATCCCATGATCTGTTTTCTTCACATAGAGTGAAGAATCTGCTATAGAAACCTGAAATCCAAGGGAGATAAGATATTGGCTCATCTTATCACTCCAAGCACGAGGTGCTTGCTTCAAACCATATAATGCTTTCTTTAATCTGCATACATGAGTGGGATACCTTGGGTGTACATATCCTTCTGGCTGTGCCATATAAACTTTCTCTTGTAGATCACCATTTAGAAATGCATTTTTCACATCCATTTGATGCATTTCCCAACCATTTGCTGCAGCCATAGCAATGACTGCTCTCACTGCTCCCATCTTTGTAAGTGGACTAAATGTTTCATCATAGTCCAAGCCTTGGGTTTGTGCATAACCCTTAGCTACCAATCTCGCTTTATGGCGTTCAATGGACCCATTTGACTTGCATTTCACTTTGTAAACCCATTTGCAACCAATGACATTTTTGCCTTATGATAAGGCGACCAAATCCCATGTTTCATTACCAATGCGTCCATCTCAACATCCATTGCCTTCTCCCATACATGCTTCCCAATAGCTTCTGTATAGCATGTAGGTTCCACATGCTTCACCAAAGAAGTCATATATGCATAATGCATATCAAAATCACGATATGTCAACCTGTCAACTGGATACCTGACCCTTTGGGATCTTCGCAATGCATGCGGATCACTCTGAACACCTATCACTCTAGCATGTGGAGGCACATATCTATCCTGCCTTACAGCAGGTGTGCGTAAAACTGGTATGCCAAGTTCCTCATCCAAACTCTTTGAACTTGACGACTCATAACCTGTAATTCCAATTTCTTCCACTTTATTTTTCCCTTTATCCACAGCACTACTCCCAATGCTCACACTCTCATGTCTCAAGCGTCCTGACCATGGACGTATAGTGCTACTCTCAGACTGGCCCAGACATAGAAATAGAACTTGCTTGTGGCAAGTTCACATGCACATCAGCATCAAGGGAATCAATGACACCCTCATCCTTTGCTTTGTAACCAACTAGCAAGTTCATCAAACACCACATCTCGTGAGATAACCACTTGCCTAGTTTGTGGATTGTAACATTTATATGCCTTATGATCCTGTGCATATCCAACAAACACACACTTTTTTGTCTTGGGATCCAACTTCCTCCTTCTCTCGTCAGGCACATGTACATAAGCTATGCAACCAAACACTTTGAGGTGTCCAATGTCTGGCCTAAAACCTGTAAGCCGCATCTCTAGCGTACTTCCATGTATGGCTGCTATGGGTGTCTTATTAAGTATATACACTGCAGTAGCACATGCTTCTGCCCAATAATAATCTGGCATGCTCTTTTCATTGAGCATTGTCCTGGCCACTTCGTAAATAACTCTATTCTTCCTCTCAGCAACACCATTTTGTTGAGGTGTATACCTGCAAGTTAACTTCCTTCTTATGCCATGCTTTCTCAACAAGAAATGCTCAAAAGCATGTGAGGTGTATTCACCACCTCCATCTGTCCTCAAACATTTTATCCAAGAGCCATATTGCTTCTCTGCAAAATGAAATCCATAAACTTTCCCAACACTTCACTTTTCTCTCTGAGAAAGTAAATCCAAGTCATTCTGCTGAAATCATCAATGAATGTCACATAATATAAGCTGCATTTAATGGATGGGTTTTGTGCAAGACCCCATACATCGCTATGAACTATTTCAAGTGGCTTGCTACTCATGTTGCCTTCTCTAGGAAATGGCAACCTTGCCTGCTTTCCAAACTGACAGGCATCACAAACATGCATATTCCCATCATACTTGAATCTAGGCAGCCCACTAACAATGCCTCTTGCACCCATGTTCTTTAACCTTTGTATATTCACATGTCCAATCCTCTTATGCATATGTCAATGTCCTGTACCACATTTTGACTTTTAGAGAACATGGCTGATTTCAACTCAGGAATCCCAACATCCAACTTAAATAACCTACCTTCTTTCTTGCCTTTGGCAATGACTCTACATCCATTTTTGAAATCCTCAACGAAGCAACCATGCTCGTTGAAACGAAACTGTAATCCCTATTCCACCATTTGACCAACTGAGGCCAAACTTTTTGTAAATAGAAGGCACATACAAGACATCTGCCATAGACTTTGTTTCACCATTGTGCATAACCAATGGTACACTTCCCAACATGTGTGACGGCATGTTGGGTATGATCTCCTATCTCCACATAGCCTTTCACATCCATAGGCTTCATATGTTCAAACCATTCACCATGACAAGTCATATTGTTTGATGCTCTAGAGTCCAATTACCAAGTGTCATCACTTTCACCATTTGACATCATAGATCCCACAACACGGTGTCGTGCCACGGCACGTCTATGGTGTGAAACTATGCATGTGAGGCCATTAAATGCAAATCCAGATTCATGGGATTAAGTGCCTGTGTACATATGGGATGTATGGCGTGTGGAGGGTTTTGCTTTTGAGGGCGTCACCAGGTGTAAAGGGTTGACGATATTGGCTTTGAGCTTGTTGCAGGCCTGTCGGGTGAGAGGTCAGATGATGGAGAAGATGTCAGCTGTTCGATGGTTCGTATGTGTGTGCAGCCGTTTGGTATGTGTGGGCACGTCAAAGTACAAAAAAGGGCACTAAGCTGCATTTGAAGTTGGTGGAGGGCTTGTCTTGGACATGGTGTGAAAAGAGAACATGGTGGCCTTTTTCTTCAAAATAACTAAAATAAAATGATGAAAAATGTGGCCACTTATAAGGCAACTGCGTGGAGCCTTGAATGGCTGCCAACGCAGCTTCTGGAAGCGTGGCAAGCACGTGAAGGCGAAGCATGGAGAAGGGCTGGGGAGTCAGCGCAGCTGGAAGGTCACCGGGGAGCAGTTTGGCGGGAGCCGCATGCTATATGCAGAGGAGAGCAAAGGAGCTCTGGGAAGTGTGCAGCGCCGAATCCAAGAGGGAGAGGCGGTCTTGCTTTCAGGGGGGTTTTTCAGACGGGCAAAGCCGCAATCATACGGGGTGGAGGACTCACTGGTGTAGCTGAGGGCCGACGTGAAGATAAAGCTAGCGTGTGGGGTTCGCCAGAGGAGCTGCCTGGCGGGGGGGGCTGGGTATTTGTACAGTCGGGTAGAGACGGGGAGGGAGAAGCTTCTCCAGCAGAGAGCCAGGCTGGGGGCTCTGATCGAACTGCAGAGGCGCAGCTGCAAGATAAGTGTGGGAGCTGGCGTCAATAGTGATCAGCTGAACAGAGAGGCTGCAGGCACAAGGGATGGCCGCTTCGTGAGGAGAGCTTTCTGACGTAACAGAAGGAGAGGGAGAGACCTTTGGGCGAGGTTTTCCAGGGGGTCTCTGGGATGCAGAGACAAGATGGTGGGGAAGATCAACAGGCTTGAGACGGCTTTAGGGTGTGCCGGGGGTAGCTGAAGCACGAAAAGGAGAGAATAGAGCCGTTGTGCAGAGTGCTCGCTACAGTGGGGCTGGATTTTTGTTTGTGTGGTGGCGATAGCCATACGGAGAGCAGCAACCACGAGGAGCTGGGGACAGGGCAGTAAAAAAAAGGCGTAAAGGGGTCGTGTTGTTTGTAGGGGGTGAACTCTCTGCACAGCTGCAGGTATACACAAGAGGGCCGCATCTGGACAAGATAGTGCTGGGTGGAGCAAGTAGGAGTAAGATAAGGGAATCGCCTGGGAAAGAAGGTTGGGCACAGCTGCAAGATAAGTGTGGGAGCTGGCGTCAATAGGGATCAGCTGAACAGAGGGGCTGCCAGCGCAAAAGAAGAGAAGCGCAGTGTGTGTGGGGGAAAAGGAGAAAAAGGATGCAGGCAAGAGGGGGGGGCCGCTGTGGAGAATAAAGTGGTGGTCGTCTGCAGCGCGAAGTACAGAGGCGCAGCTGAAGAGGCTGTATTAAGTTCAGACACTGGTCTCTTTCCAAACAAAGCGGCTAAAATAGCGAGGACAAGTGCTTACTTCAATACAACTGTAAAGAAACTAGGCCAACGGAATATTGTGAACAAAACATGGGTTCCTCCTGTTTCAGTGCATGCCCTTATTCAAGAAGAGCTTTACAAGGACCCTTGGAAGGTTTTGGTGGCATGCATGCTCTTGAATAAAACTTCTGGGACTCAGATGCGAAGGGTAATCTGGGACTTGTTTGCTCTATGCCCTACACCTGCGATGGCCTTGTTTGCTTTCCAGTAGCTGGCAGAAATAAATGCTGTTTTCTACTTCTCCTCTACGGTGTTCAGAAATGCTGGAATAATCTCAGATTTGGTTGCCAGTGTCTCTGTTGGAATTGTGAATCTTCTTGCTTCCTGCTTAACAGCATGCCTCATGGATACCCAAGGTAGACGGAATCTGCTTGTTTGGAGCTTTACGAGCATGTGTCTGGCAAAGGCATTACAAGCTTTTGTATGAGGAGGGCCTGTCTCTTTCTTGTGGAAGATATCAAATTCTGCTAAAGCTATGCTATGGGCTGTCGGCATGCATATGCTGAAGATATGTATACCTTTGTATTTGATGATGTCTTGTGAGTTTTATTTGTTTTGTCTCATGAGTATTGTTGCATGACAAACATATTGTACAAACATATAGCATATGTTATGTGAAGATCTTAAATGCTTGGGATTTGGAAGCTACTCTCACAGCCAGAAGTCTCGCACTTTCCCAGCGACACCGCCCACGTCACGACAGCTTTGGTGAACCCGACATGAAACCGCTGGGGTGAGAGTACGAAGAGATGGCTAGCAAAATGGAGCATTTATATGCAGAGATGAAAGAGCTTGAAGAGCGGTTCAGGAAGATTGAAGAAGAAAAGCAAATTCAGGAAGCGGTGGAAATTGCGGTGCAATTGGTATATAACAGGGTCAATATATTTGATGGTTTTGATCCAGAAAGCTATCTAAGGTGTTACGAGACAGAGATGAAGAATCAAGGGGTTCCCGAAAATATGATGATTGCATCTTTTGCATACCTTATAAGTCCTGATTTAAAAGATGAAGTGCTGGAACTAGCAGAGTATCACTCCAAACGATGGAATGATTTTGCAGATGCACTTATTTATGCGAGTTCCACGTATAATGTGAGCTGTGATAGTGTTCCAGCAACAATCCGAGCCAATTTAGAAGCGGTTGTTGATGCATGTCTTATGGAGGACAATCAATTGCTATTCAAGGCTGATACAGAGATTGTGGAGGCTGTTTATGCTAAATTGGGACTACAAAAAGCCATTAGTGAGCAACAAGGCCTTCACAGTGTCAAAAGCGATGCTTTGCTACAGCCTCATAAAGATGCAATGGGAGCTGTGATAGTGTTCCAGCAACAATCCGAGCCAATTTAGAAGCGGTTGTTGATGCATGTCTTATGGAGGACAATCAATTGCTATTCAAGGCTGATACAGAGATTGTGGAGGCTGTTTATGCTAAATTGGGACTACAAAAAGCCATTAGTGAGCAACAAGGCCTTCACAGTGTCAAAAGCGATGCTTTGCTACAGCCTCATAAAGATGCAATGGGTGAACTGTGCAAGTATAATCTGTTTTCCTTGGGTGCAGACATACAGGGTCCTATAATCATACCACATGATGTGTGTATGCCTATGCTTGAGGAGACACTTGATTCAGAGAGCTTCAGGACAGGTGCTCAAGACCCAGTGCTCAAGACCCAGTACACGAGGAAGAGGACATTGCTAATAGTTTCCTCTTGGGCTGTGAAGCATGTAAGCTGTGTAAACTTGAGGATTCTCATGACGAAAGTGCTCATTTGAAGGGTATTCCTCAGGTGTCGTACCATATGTGTGAAGAACAGCAGGAACCAATGCTTCTTGCTGAAAGCATGATTGCAAAGTTTGAAGATCTAAGACAAGAAGAAGATGCTATCATTACTGCATTCTTATCTGGTTATGATGCTTATAAGCAGGATGATGTACATGAATATGCATGCGAGGAAAATAAAATATTACAAGATGGGCCGCAAGTATGTGTGATTGATTTAGAGGGGGTGAGTGATATGGGTGATTCCAACAGTGATGCTTCTGAAGCTGGTTGCCAAGGTTCTTTGGATTTGGGTTATCTTGGAATGCTAACTGGGTGTTCCAACAATAAACAGGGTGATGCTATGTCATCAATGTCAGGGTTACCTTGCAACCACATTTGTGAGCAACAATCTCGAGCTTGGAAGCCTGTTTATGATGATGATTTGGAGAGGGAAATTGAATCTGTCTTTTTGGATCATACAGGGTTCAATGACATACAGATTCAAGGGTACTCGGGTGAGGGACCCATAATTCTAAGCCCATCTGCAGACAGGTATCAAGAAATACTGGGAGATAACATGCAGGATATGCAAAGTGTGGTCACAGAGCCTCAAGAGGCTGCATATGAGCAACCAAATGGATATAGTTATGGGGATATGAATGTTCATGATAATCAACATGTGGGATTGCAAGATGATAATGGCTTCAATGCAATTGATCCTGGATTGGATGCTATCTTAGATGATGCATTGGATGATTTCATGGTATATAATACCCCATCAGCTTTGGGCTCTTCTATGCTTGATGCTAGTCAACTGTCGGTTGCAAGTGAGGATGTACATGTGTTATGTAAGCCAAATGATTGTGATGAGATTGATTCAGAGCTAGAGGCTATTCTCGGTGATGCCTTGTTGGACTTTGTATGTGTTGATGCTTTTCCGTCTTTGGATGAGAAGAATGAATGTTTGTCAGTGGGTGAGCTGGATCAGGCACGGTAGATTTGGATGGGATGTTACCAAGTGTGTGTTCCATGCTGTTAATGCAGTTGTTACTTGGTGTGGCCATACAATATGTGGTGCAAAGGCTTCAAACATGGCCTAAGGAAAATTTTGAAGCAAATCATTGTGAAGAGCATCCCACTTTGAATGATGAGGGTCATTATGCATATGCAGGGAATCTAAGTGAGGATAGGGCTTCATATGAGCAAAGGATATGGCACATATGCCAAAAGCGGTTGGTATTTGATCCAGGTGGGAAAGCAGAACCATTCAGATGTGAGTGCTAAGATATAAATATCTTGCAGGCCAGGGGGTAGGTTAAGATGTCATGCTATGTTTCAACAAAGGATAACCCCTTGTGAGTGGCACTATGTATATTCTTCTACTCTTTCATGTTTACTAGGGTGATACCAACTGGGTCAGGTTTGACAGGGTTTAAGACGCCTAGTTGGATGCTTGTACATATACCAATGTTGGTGTGCAAATAATGCATGGACACTGAATTCCAGGACCTGTGTGGCACATACCAGAGGATGTGCAGGTTTAGAGGGGGTGGATGTCGTGCCACGGCACGTCTATGGTGTGAAACTATGCATGTGAGGCCATTAAATGCAAATCCAAATGCATGGGATTAAGTGCCTGTGTACATATGGGATGTATGGCGTGTGGAGGGTTTTGCTTTTGAGGGCGTCGCCAGGTGTAAAGGGTTGACGGTATTGGCTTTGAGCTTGTTGCAAGCCTGTCGGGTGAGAGGTCAGATGATGGAGAAGATGTCAGCTGTTCGATGGTTCGTATGTGTGTGCGGCCGTTTGGTATGTGTGGGCACGTCAAAGTACAAAGGGCACTAAGCTGCATTTGAAGTTGGTGGAGGGCTTGTCTTGGACATGGTGTGAAAAGAGAACATGGTGGCCTTTTTCTTCAAAATAACTAAAATAAAATGATGAAAAATGTGGCCACTTATAAGGCAACTGTGTGGAGCCTTGAATGGCTGCCAACGCAGCTTCTGGAAGCGTGGCAAGCACGTGAAGGCGAAGCATGGAGAAGGGCTGGGGAGTCAGCGCAGCTGGAAGGTCACCGGGGAGCAGTTTGGCGGGAGCCGTATGCTATATGCAGAGGAGAGCAAAGGAGCTCTGGGAAGTGTGCAGCGCCGAATCCAAGAGGGAGAGGCGGTCTTGCTTTCAGGGGGGTTTTTCAGACGGGCAAAGCCGCAACCATACGGGGTGGAGGACTCACTGGTGTAGCTGAGGGCCGACGTGAAGATAAAGCTAGCGTGTGGGGTTCGCCACAGGAGCTGCCTGGCGGGGGGGGGCTGGGTATTTGTACAGTCGGGTAGAGACGGGGAGGGAGAAGCTTCTCCAGCAGAGAGCCAGGCTGGGGGCTCTGATCGAACTGCACAGGCGCAGCTACAAGATAAGTGTGGGAGCTGGCGTCAATAGTGATCAGCTGAACAGAGAGGCTGCAGGCACAAGGGATGGCCGCTTCGTGAGGAGAGCTTTCTGACGTAACAGAAGGAGAGGGAGAGACCTTTGGGCGAGGTTTTCCAGGGGGTCTCTGGGATGCAGAGACAAGATGGTGGGGAAGATCAACAGGCTTGAGACGGCTTTAGGGTGTGCCGGGGGTAGCTGAAGCACGAAAAGGAGAGAATAGAGCCGTTGTGCAGAGTGCTCGCTACAGTGGCTGGATTTTTGTTTGTGTGGTGGCGATAGCCATACGGAGAGCAGCAACCACGAGGAGCTGGGGACAGGGCAGTAAAAAAAAGGCGTAAAGGGGTCGTGTTGTTTGTAGGGGGGGAACTCTCTGCACAGCTGCAGGTATACACAAGAGGGCCGCATCTGGACAAGATAGTGCTGGGTGGAGCAAGTAGGAGTAAGATAAGGGAATCGCCTGGGAAAGAAGGTTGGGCACAGCTGCAAGATAAGTGTGGGAGCTGGCGTCAATAGGGATCAGCTGAACAGAGGGGCTGCCAGCGCAAAAGAAGAGAAGCGCAGTGTGTGTGGGGGAAAAGGAGAAAAAGGATGCAGGCAAGAGGGGGGGGCCGCTGTGGAGAATAAAGTGGTGGTCGTCTGCAGCGCGAAGTACAGAGGCGCAGCTGAAGAGGCTGTATTAAGTTCAGACACTGGTCTCTTTCCAAACAAAGCGGCTAAAATAGCGAGGACAAGTGCTTACTTCAATACAACTGTAAAGAAACTAGGCCAACGGAATATTGTGAACAAAACATGGGTTCCTCCTGTTTCAGTGCATGCCCTTATTCAAGAAGAGCTTTACAAGGACCCTTGGAAGGTTTTGGTGGCATGCATGCTCTTGAATAAAACTTCTGGGACTCAGATGCGAAGGGTAATCTGGGACTTGTTTGCTCTATGCCCTACACCTGCGATGGCCTTGTTTGCTTTCCAGTAGCTGGCAGAAATAAATGCTGTTTTCTACTTCTCCTCTACGGTGTTCAGAAATGCTGGAATAATCTCAGATTTGGTTGCCAGTGTCTCTGTTGGAATTGTGAATCTTCTTGCTTCCTGCTTAACAGCATGCCTCATGGATACCCAAGGTAGACGGAATCTGCTTGTTTGGAGCTTTACGAGCATGTGTCTGGCAAAGGCATTACAAGCTTTTGTATGAGGAGGGCCTGTCTCTTTCTTGTGGAAGATATCAAATTCTGCTAAAGCTATGCTATGGGCTGTCGGCATGCATATGCTGAAGATATGTATACCTTTGTATTTGATGATGTCTTGTGAGTTTTATTTGTTTTGTCTCATGAGTATTGTTGCATGACAAACATATTGTACAAACATATAGCATATGTTATGTGAAGATCTTAAATGCTTGGGATTTGGAAGCTACTCTCACAGCCAGAAGTCTCGCACTTTCCCAGCGACACCGCCCACGTCACGACAGCTTTGGTGAACCCGACATGAAACCGCTGGGGTGAGAGTACGAAGAGATGGCTAGCAAAATGGAGCATTTATATGCAGAGATGAAAGAGCTTGAAGAGCGGTTCAGGAAGATTGAAGAAGAAAAGCAAATTCAGGAAGCGGTGGAAATTGCGGTGCAATTGGTATATAACAGGGTCAATATATTTGATGGTTTTGATCCAGAAAGCTATCTAAGGTGTTACGAGACAGAGATGAAGAATCAAGGGGTTCCCGAAAATATGATGATTGCATCTTTTGCATACCTTATAAGTCCTGATTTAAAAGATGAAGTGCTGGAACTAGCAGAGTATCACTCCAAACGATGGAATGATTTTGCAGATGCACTTATTTATGCGAGTTCCACGTATAATGTGAGCTGTGATAGTGTTCCAGCAACAATCCGAGCCAATTTAGAAGCGGTTGTTGATGCATGTCTTATGGAGGACAATCAATTGCTATTCAAGGCTGATACAGAGATTGTGGAGGCTGTTTATGCTAAATTGGGACTACAAAAAGCCATTAGTGAGCAACAAGGCCTTCACAGTGTCAAAAGCGATGCTTTGCTACAGCCTCATAAAGATGCAATGGGAGCTGTGATAGTGTTCCAGCAACAATCCGAGCCAATTTAGAAGCGGTTGTTGATGCATGTCTTATGGAGGACAATCAATTGCTATTCAAGGCTGATACAGAGATTGTGGAGGCTGTTTATGCTAAATTGGGACTACAAAAAGCCATTAGTGAGCAACAAGGCCTTCACAGTGTCAAAAGCGATGCTTTGCTACAGCCTCATAAAGATGCAATGGGTGAACTGTGCAAGTATAATCTGTTTTCCTTGGGTGCAGACATACAGGGTCCTATAATCATACCACATGATGTGTGTATGCCTATGCTTGAGGAGACACTTGATTCAGAGAGCTTCAGGACAGGTGCTCAAGACCCAGTGCTCAAGACCCAGTACACGAGGAAGAGGACATTGCTAATAGTTTCCTCTTGGGCTGTGAAGCATGTAAGCTGTGTAAACTTGAGGATTCTCATGACGAAAGTGCTCATTTGAAGGGTATTCCTCAAGTGTCATACCATATGTGTGAAGAACAGCAGGAACCAATGCTTCTTGCTGAAAGCATGATTGCAAAGTTTGAAGATCTAAGACAAGAAGAAGATGCTATCATTACTGCATTCTTATCTGGTTATGATGCTTATAAGCAGGATGATGTACATGAATATGCATGCGAGGAAAATAAAATATTACAAGATGGGCCGCAAGTATGTGTGATTGATTTAGAGGGGGTGAGTGATATGGGTGATTCCAACAGTGATGCTTCTGAAGCTGGTTGCCAAGGTTCTTTGGATTTGGGTTATCTTGGAATGCTAATTGGGTGTTCCAACAATAAACAGGGTGATGCTATGTCATCAATGTCAGGGTTACCTTGCAACCACATTTGTGAGCAACAATCTCGAGCTTGGAAGCCTGTTTATGATGATGATTTGGAGAGGGAAATTGAATCTGTCTTTTTGGATCATACAGGGTTCAATGACATACAGATTCAAGGGTACTTGGGTGAGGGACCCATAATTCTAAGCCCATCTGCAGACAGGTATCAAGAAATACTGGGAGATAACATGCAGGATATGCAAAGTGTGGTCACAGAGCCTCAAGAGGCTGCATATGAGCAACCAAATGGATATAGTTATGGGGATATGAATGTTCATGATAATCAACATGTGGGATTGCAAGATGATAATGGCTTCAATGCAATTGATCCTGGATTGGATGCTATCTTAGATGATGCATTGGATGATTTCATGGTATATAATACCCCATCAGCTTTGGGCTCTTCTATGCTTGATGCTAGTCAACTGTCGGTTGCAAGTGAGGATGTACAGGTGTTATGTAAGCCAAATGATTGTGATGAGATTGATTCAGAGCTAGAGGCTATTCTCGGTGATGCCTTGTTGGACTTTGTATGTGTTGATGCTTTTCCGTCTTTGGATGAGAAGAATGAATGTTTGTCAGTGGGTGAGCTGGATCAGGCACGGTAGATTTGGATGGGATGTTACCAAGTGTGTGTTCCATGCTGTTAATGCAGTTGTTACTTGGTGTGGCCATACAATATGTGGTGCAAAGGCTTCAAACATGGCCTAAGGAAAATTTTGAAGCAAATCATTTTGAAGAGCATCCCACTTTGAATGATGAGGGTCATTATGCATATGCAGGGAATCTAAGTGAGGATAGGGCTTCATATGAGCAAAGGATATGGCACATATGCCAAAAGCGGTTGGTATTTGATCCAGGTGGGAAAGCAGAACCATTCAGATGTGAGTGCTAAGATATAAATATCTTGCAGGCCAGGGGGTAGGTTAAGATGTCATGCTATGTTTCAACAAAGGATAACCCCTTGTGAGTGGCACTATGTATATTCTTCTACTCTTTCATGTTTACTAGGGTGATACCAACTGGGTCAGGTTTGACAGGGTTTAAGACGCCTAGTTGGATGCTTGTACATATACCAATGTTGGTGTGCAAATAATGCATGGACACTGAATTCCAGGACCTGTGTGGCACATACCAGAGGATGTGCAGGTTTAGAGGGGGTGGATGTCGTGCCACGGCACGTCTATGGTGTGAAACTATGCATGTGAGGCCATTAAATGCAAATCCAAATGCATGGGATTAAGTGCCTGTGTACATATGGGATGTATGGCGTGTGGAGGGTTTTGCTTTTGAGGGCGTCGCCAGGTGTAAAGGGTTGACGGTATTGGCTTTGAGCTTGTTGCAAGCCTGTCGGGTGAGAGGTCAGATGATGGAGAAGATGTCAGCTGTTCGATGGTTCGTATGTGTGTGCGGCCGTTTGGTATGTGTGGGCACGTCAAAGTACAAAGGGCACTAAGCTGCATTTGAAGTTGGTGGAGGGCTTGTCTTGGACATGGTGTGAAAAGAGAACATGGTGGCCTTTTTCTTCAAAATAACTAAAATAAAATGATGAAAAATGTGGCCACTTATAAGGCAACTGTGTGGAGCCTTGAATGGCTGCCAACGCAGCTTCTGGAAGCGTGGCAAGCACGTGAAGGCGAAGCATGGAGAAGGGCTGGGGAGTCAGCGCAGCTGGAAGGTCACCGGGGAGCAGTTTGGCGGGAGCCGTATGCTATATGCAGAGGAGAGCAAAGGAGCTCTGGGAAGTGTGCAGCGCCGAATCCAAGAGGGAGAGGCGGTCTTGCTTTCAGGGGGGTTTTTCAGACGGGCAAAGCCGCAACCATACGGGGTGGAGGACTCACTGGTGTAGCTGAGGGCCGACGTGAAGATAAAGCTAGCGTGTGGGGTTCGCCACAGGAGCTGCCTGGCGGGGGGGGGCTGGGTATTTGTACAGTCGGGTAGAGACGGGTAGGGAGAAGCTTCTCAGCAGAGAGCCAGGCTGGGGGCTCTGATCGAACTGCAGAGGCGCAGCTGCAAGATAAGTGTGGGAGCTGGCGTCAATAGTGATCAGCTGAACAGAGAGGCTGCAGGCACAAGGGATGGCCGCTTCGTGAGGAGAGCTTTCTAACGTAACAGAAGGAGAGGGAGAGACCTTTGGGCGAGGTTTTCCAGGGGGTCTCTGGGATGCAGAGACAAGATGGTGGGGAAGATCAACGGGCTTGAGACGGCTTTAGGGTGTGCCGGCGGGGGGGTAGCTGAAGCACAAAAAGGAGAGAATAGAGCCGTTGTGCAGAGTGCTCGCTACAGTGGCTGGATTTTTGTTTGTGTGGTGGCGATAGCCATACGGAGAGCAGCAACCACGAGGAGCTGGGGACAGGGCAGTAAAAAAAAGGCGTAAAGGGGTCGTGTTGTTTGTAGGGGGGGAACTCTCTGCACAGCTGCAGGTATACACAAGAGGGCCGCATCTGGACAAGATAGTGCTGGGTGGAGCAAGTAGGAGTAAGATAAGGGAATCGCCTGGGAAAGAAGGTTGGGCACAGCTGCAAGATAAGTGTGGGAGCTGGCGTCAATAGGGATCAGCTGAACAGAGGGGCTGCCAGCGCAAAAGAAGAGAAGCGCAGTGTGTGTGGGGGAAAAGGAGAAAAAGGATGCAGGCAAGAGGGGGGGCCGCTGTGGAGAATAAAGTGGTGGTCGTCTGCAGCGCGAAGTACAGAGGCGCAGCTGAAGAGGCTGTATTAAGTTCAAACACTGGTCTCTTTCCAAACAAAGCGGCTAAAATAGCGAGGACAAGTGCTTACTTCAATACAACTGTAAAGAAACTAGGCCAACGGAATATTGTGAACAAAACATGGGTTCCTCCTGTTTCAGTGCATGCCCTTATTCAAGAAGAGCTTTACAAGGACCCTTGGAAGGTTTTGGTGGCATGCATGCTCTTGAATAAAACTTCTGGGACTCAGATGCGAAGGGTAATCTGGGACTTGTTTGCTCTATGCCCTACACCTGCGATGGCCTTGTTTGCTTTCCAGTAGCTGGCAGAAATAAATGCTGTTTTCTACTTCTCCTCTACGGTGTTCAGAAATGCTGGAATAATCTCAGATTTGGTTGCCAGTGTCTCTGTTGGAATTGTGAATCTTCTTGCTTCCTGCTTAACAGCATGCCTCATGGATACCCAAGGTAGACGGAATCTGCTTGTTTGGAGCTTTACGAGCATGTGTCTGGCAAAGGCATTACAAGCTTTTGTATGAGGAGGGCCTGTCTCTTTCTTGTGGAAGATATCAAATTCTGCTAAAGCTATGCTATGGGCTGTCGGCATGCATATGCTGAAGATATGTATACCTTTGTATTTGATGATGTCTTGTGAGTTTTATTTGTTTTGTCTCATGAGTATTGTTGCATGACAAACATATTGTACAAACATATAGCATATGTTATGTGAAGATCTTAAATGCTTGGGATTTGGAAGCTACTCTCACAGCCAGAAGTCTCGCACTTTCCCAGCGACACCGCCCACGTCACGACAGCTTTGGTGAACCCGACATGAAACCGCTGGGGTGAGAGTACGAAGAGATGGCTAGCAAAATGGAGCATTTATATGCAGAGATGAAAGAGCTTGAAGAGCGGTTCAGGAAGATTGAAGAAGAAAAGCAAATTCAGGAAGCGGTGGAAATTGCGGTGCAATTGGTATATAACAGGGTCAATATATTTGATGGTTTTGATCCAGAAAGCTATCTAAGGTGTTACGAGACAGAGATGAAGAATCAAGGGGTTCCCGAAAATATGATGATTGCATCTTTTGCATACCTTATAAGTCCTGATTTAAAAGATGAAGTGCTGGAACTAGCAGAGTATCACTCCAAACGATGGAATGATTTTGCAGATGCACTTATTTATGCGAGTTCCACGTATAATGTGAGCTGTGATAGTGTTCCAGCAACAATCCGAGCCAATTTAGAAGCGGTTGTTGATGCATGTCTTATGGAGGACAATCAATTGCTATTCAAGGCTGATACAGAGATTGTGGAGGCTGTTTATGCTAAATTGGGACTACAAAAAGCCATTAGTGAGCAACAAGGCCTTCACAGTGTCAAAAGCGATGCTTTGCTACAGCCTCATAAAGATGCAATGGGAGCTGTGATAGTGTTCCAGCAACAATCCGAGCCAATTTAGAAGCGGTTGTTGATGCATGTCTTATGGAGGACAATCAATTGCTATTCAAGGCTGATACAGAGATTGTGGAGGCTGTTTATGCTAAATTGGGACTACAAAAAGCCATTAGTGAGCAACAAGGCCTTCACAGTGTCAAAAGCGATGCTTTGCTACAGCCTCATAAAGATGCAATGGGTGAACTGTGCAAGTATAATCTGTTTTCCTTGGGTGCAGACATACAGGGTCCTATAATCATACCACATGATGTGTGTATGCCTATGCTTGAGGAGACACTTGATTCAGAGAGCTTCAGGACAGGTGCTCAAGACCCAGTGCTCAAGACCCAGTACACGAGGAAGAGGACATTGCTAATAGTTTCCTCTTGGGCTGTGAAGCATGTAAGCTGTGTAAACTTGAGGATTCTCATGACGAAAGTGCTCATTTGAAGGGTATTCCTCAGGTGTCGTACCATATGTGTGAAGAACAGCAGGAACCAATGCTTCTTGCTGAAAGCATGATTGCAAAGTTTGAAGATCTAAGACAAGAAGAAGATGCTATCATTACTGCATTCTTATCTGGTTATGATGCTTATAAGCAGGATGATGTACATGAATATGCATGCGAGGAAAATAAAATATTACAAGATGGGCCGCAAGTATGTGTGATTGATTTAGAGGGGGTGAGTGATATGGGTGATTCCAACAGTGATGCTTCTGAAGCTGGTTGCCAAGGTTCTTTGGATTTGGGTTATCTTGGAATGCTAACTGGGTGTTCCAACAATAAACAGGGTGATGCTATGTCATCAATGTCAGGGTTACCTTGCAACCACATTTGTGAGCAACAATCTCGAGCTTGGAAGCCTGTTTATGATGATGATTTGGAGAGGGAAATTGAATCTGTCTTTTTGGATCATACAGGGTTCAATGACATACAGATTCAAGGGTACTCGGGTGAGGGACCCATAATTCTAAGCCCATCTGCAGACAGGTATCAAGAAATACTGGGAGATAACATGCAGGATATGCAAAGTGTGGTCACAGAGCCTCAAGAGGCTGCATATGAGCAACCAAATGGATATAGTTATGGGGATATGAATGTTCATGATAATCAACATGTGGGATTGCAAGATGATAATGGCTTCAATGCAATTGATCCTGGATTGGATGCTATCTTAGATGATGCATTGGATGATTTCATGGTATATAATACCCCATCAGCTTTGGGCTCTTCTATGCTTGATGCTAGTCAACTGTCGGTTGCAAGTGAGGATGTACAGGTGTTATGTAAGCCAAATGATTGTGATGAGATTGATTCAGAGCTAGAGGCTATTCTCGGTGATGCCTTGTTGGACTTTGTATGTGTTGATGCTTTTCCGTCTTTGGATGAGAAGAATGAATGTTTGTCAGTGGGTGAGCTGGATCAGGCACGGTAGATTTGGATGGGATGTTACCAAGTGTGTGTTCCATGCTGTTAATGCAGTTGTTACTTGGTGTGGCCATACAATATGTGGTGCAAAGGCTTCAAACATGGCCTAAGGAAAATTTTGAAGCAAATCATTGTGAAGAGCATCCCACTTTGAATGATGAGGGTCATTATGCATATGCAGGGAATCTAAGTGAGGATAGGGCTTCATATGAGCAAAGGATATGGCACATATGCCAAAAGCGGTTGGTATTTGATCCAGGTGGGAAAGCAGAACCATTCAGATGTGAGTGCTAAGATATAAATATCTTGCAGGCCAGGGGGTAGGTTAAGATGTCATGCTATGTTTCAACAAAGGATAACCCCTTGTGAGTGGCACTATGTATATTCTTCTACTCTTTCATGTTTACTAGGGTGATACCAACTGGGTCAGGTTTGACAGGGTTTAAGACGCCTAGTTGGATGCTTGTACATATACCAATGTTGGTGTGCAAATAATGCATGGACACTGAATTCCAGGACCTGTGTGGCACATACCAGAGGATGTGCAGGTTTAGAGGGGGTGGATGTCGTGCCACGGCACGTCTATGGTGTGAAACTGTGCATGTGAGGCCATTAAATGCAAATCCAAATGCATGGGATTAAGTGCCTGTGTACATATGGGATGTATGGCGTGTGGAGGGTTTTGCTTTTGAGGGCGTCGCCAGGTGTAAAGGGTTGACGGTATTGGCTTTGAGCTTGTTGCAAGCCTGTCGGGTGAGAGGTCAGATGATGGAGAAGATGTCAGCTGTTCGATGGTTCGTATGTGTGTGCGGCCGTTTGGTATGTGTGGGCACGTCAAAGTACAAAGGGCACTAAGCTGCATTTGAAGTTGGTGGAGGGCTTGTCTTGGACATGGTGTGAAAAGAGAACATGGTGGCCTTTTTCTTCAAAATAACTAAAATAAAATGATGAAAAATGTGGCCACTTATAAGGCAACTGTGTGGAGCCTTGAATGGCTGCCAACGCAGCTTCTGGAAGCGTGGCAAGCACGTGAAGGCGAAGCATGGAGAAGGGCTGGGGAGTCAGCGCAGCTGCTGGAAGGTCACCGGGGAGCAGTTTGGCGGGAGCCGTATGCTATATGCAGAGGAGAGCAAAGGAGCTCTGGGAAGTGTGCAGCGCCGAATCCAAGAGGGAGAGGCGGTCTTGCTTTCAGGGGGGTTTTTCAGACGGGCAAAGCCGCAACCATACGGGGTGGAGGACTCACTGGTGTAGCTGAGGGCCGACGTGAAGATAAAGCTAGCGTGTGGGGTTCGCCAGAGGAGCTGCCTGGCGGGGGGGGCTGGGTATTTGTACAGTCGGGTAGAGACGGGGAGGGAGAAGCTTCTCCAGCAGAGAGCCAGGCTGGGGGCTCTGATCGAACTGCAGAGGCGCAGCTGCAAGATAAGTGTGGGAGCTGGCGTCAATAGTGATCAGCTGAACAGAGAGGCTGCAGGCACAAGGGATGGCCGCTTCGTGAGGAGAGCTTTCTGACGTAACAGAAGGAGAGGGAGAGACCTTTGGGCGAGGTTTTCCAGGGGGTCTCTGGGATGCAGAGACAAGATGGTGGGGAAGATCAGCGGGCTTGAGACGGCTTTAGGGTGTGCCGGCGGGGGGGTAGCTGAAGCACGAAAAGGAGAGAATAGAGCCGTTGTGCAGAGTGCTCGCTACAGTGGCTGGATTTTTGTTTGTGTGGTGGCGATAGCCATACGGAGAGCAGCAACCACGAGGAGCTGGGGACAGGGCAGTAAAAAAAAGGCGTAAAGGGGTCGTGTTGTTTGTAGGGGGGGAACTCTCTGCACAGCTGCAGGTATACACAAGAGGGCCGCATCTGGACAAGATAGTGCTGGGTGGAGCAAGTAGGAGTAAGATAAGGGAATCGCCTGGGAAAGAAGGTTGGGCACAGCTGCAAGATAAGTGTGGGAGCTGGCGTCAATAGGGATCGGCTGAACAGAGGGGCTGCCAGCGCAAAAGAAGAGAAGCGCAGTGTGTGTGGGGGAAAAGGAGAAAAAGGATGCAGGCAAGAGGGGGGGGCCGCTGTGGAGAATAAAGTGGTGGTCGTCTGCAGCGCGAAGTACAGAGGCGCAGCTGAAGAGGCTGTATTAAGTTCAGACACTGGTCTCTTTCCAAACAAAGCGGCTAAAATAGCGAGGACAAGTGCTTACTTCAATACAACTGTAAAGAAACTAGGCCAACGGAATATTGTGAACAAAACATGGGTTCCTCCTGTTTCAGTGCATGCCCTTATTCAAGAAGAGCTTTACAAGGACCCTTGGAAGGTTTTGGTGGCATGCATGCTCTTGAATAAAACTTCTGGGACTCAGATGCGAAGGGTAATCTGGGACTTGTTTGCTCTATGCCCTACACCTGCGATGGCCTTGTTTGCTTTCCAGTAGCTGGCAGAAATAAATGCTGTTTTCTACTTCTCCTCTACGGTGTTCAGAAATGCTGGAATAATCTCAGATTTGGTTGCCAGTGTCTCTGTTGGAATTGTGAATCTTCTTGCTTCCTGCTTAACAGCATGCCTCATGGATACCCAAGGTAGACGGAATCTGCTTGTTTGGAGCTTTACGAGCATGTGTCTGGCAAAGGCATTACAAGCTTTTGTATGAGGAGGGCCTGTCTCTTTCTTGTGGAAGATATCAAATTCTGCTAAAGCTATGCTATGGGCTGTCGGCATGCATATGCTGAAGATATGTATACCTTTGTATTTGATGATGTCTTGTGAGTTTTATTTGTTTTGTCTCATGAGTATTGTTGCATGACAAACATATTGTACAAACATATAGCATATGTTATGTGAAGATCTTAAATGCTTGGGATTTGGAAGCTACTCTCACAGCCAGAAGTCTCGCACTTTCCCAGCGACACCGCCCACGTCACGACAGCTTTGGTGAACCCGACATGAAACCGCTGGGGTGAGAGTACGAAGAGATGGCTAGCAAAATGGAGCATTTATATGCAGAGATGAAAGAGCTTGAAGAGCGGTTCAGGAAGATTGAAGAAGAAAAGCAAATTCAGGAAGCGGTGGAAATTGCGGTGCAATTGGTATATAACAGGGTCAATATATTTGATGGTTTTGATCCAGAAAGCTATCTAAGGTGTTACGAGACAGAGATGAAGAATCAAGGGGTTCCCGAAAATATGATGATTGCATCTTTTGCATACCTTATAAGTCCTGATTTAAAAGATGAAGTGCTGGAACTAGCAGAGTATCACTCCAAACGATGGAATGATTTTGCAGATGCACTTATTTATGCGAGTTCCACGTATAATGTGAGCTGTGATAGTGTTCCAGCAACAATCCGAGCCAATTTAGAAGCGGTTGTTGATGCATGTCTTATGGAGGACAATCAATTGCTATTCAAGGCTGATACAGAGATTGTGGAGGCTGTTTATGCTAAATTGGGACTACAAAAAGCCATTAGTGAGCAACAAGGCCTTCACAGTGTCAAAAGCGATGCTTTGCTACAGCCTCATAAAGATGCAATGGGAGCTGTGATAGTGTTCCAGCAACAATCCGAGCCAATTTAGAAGCGGTTGTTGATGCATGTCTTATGGAGGACAATCAATTGCTATTCAAGGCTGATACAGAGATTGTGGAGGCTGTTTATGCTAAATTGGGACTACAAAAAGCCATTAGTGAGCAACAAGGCCTTCACAGTGTCAAAAGCGATGCTTTGCTACAGCCTCATAAAGATGCAATGGGTGAACTGTGCAAGTATAATCTGTTTTCCTTGGGTGCAGACATACAGGGTCCTATAATCATACCACATGATGTGTGTATGCCTATGCTTGAGGAGACACTTGATTCAGAGAGCTTCAGGACAGGTGCTCAAGACCCAGTGCTCAAGACCCAGTACACGAGGAAGAGGACATTGCTAATAGTTTCCTCTTGGGCTGTGAAGCATGTAAGCTGTGTAAACTTGAGGATTCTCATGACGAAAGTGCTCATTTGAAGGGTATTCCTCAGGTGTCGTACCATATGTGTGAAGAACAGCAGGAACCAATGCTTCTTGCTGAAAGCATGATTGCAAAGTTTGAAGATCTAAGACAAGAAGAAGATGCTATCATTACTGCATTCTTATCTGGTTATGATGCTTATAAGCAGGATGATGTACATGAATATGCATGCGAGGAAAATAAAATATTACAAGATGGGCCGCAAGTATGTGTGATTGATTTAGAGGGGGTGAGTGATATGGGTGATTCCAACAGTGATGCTTCTGAAGCTGGTTGCCAAGGTTCTTTGGATTTGGGTTATCTTGGAATGCTAACTGGGTGTTCCAACAATAAACAGGGTGATGCTATGTCATCAATGTCAGGGTTACCTTGCAACCACATTTGTGAGCAACAATCTCGAGCTTGGAAGCCTGTTTATGATGATGATTTGGAGAGGGAAATTGAATCTGTCTTTTTGGATCATACAGGGTTCAATGACATACAGATTCAAGGGTACTCGGGTGAGGGACCCATAATTCTAAGCCCATCTGCAGACAGGTATCAAGAAATACTGGGAGATAACATGCAGGATATGCAAAGTGTGGTCACAGAGCCTCAAGAGGCTGCATATGAGCAACCAAATGGATATAGTTATGGGGATATGAATGTTCATGATAATCAACATGTGGGATTGCAAGATGATAATGGCTTCAATGCAATTGATCCTGGATTGGATGCTATCTTAGATGATGCATTGGATGATTTCATGGTATATAATACCCCATCAGCTTTGGGCTCTTCTATGCTTGATGCTAGTCAACTGTCGGTTGCAAGTGAGGATGTACAGGTGTTATGTAAGCCAAATGATTGTGATGAGATTGATTCAGAGCTAGAGGCTATTCTCGGTGATGCCTTGTTGGACTTTGTATGTGTTGATGCTTTTCCGTCTTTGGATGAGAAGAATGAATGTTTGTCAGTGGGTGAGCTGGATCAGGCACGGTAGATTTGGATGGGATGTTACCAAGTGTGTGTTCCATGCTGTTAATGCAGTTGTTACTTGGTGTGGCCATACAATATGTGGTGCAAAGGCTTCAAACATGGCCTAAGGAAAATTTTGAAGCAAATCATTGTGAAGAGCATCCCACTTTGAATGATGAGGGTCATTATGCATATGCAGGGAATCTAAGTGAGGATAGGGCTTCATATGAGCAAAGGATATGGCACATATGCCAAAAGCGGTTGGTATTTGATCCAGGTGGGAAAGCAGAACCATTCAGATGTGAGTGCTAAGATATAAATATCTTGCAGGCCAGGGGGTAGGTTAAGATGTCATGCTATGTTTCAACAAAGGATAACCCCTTGTGAGTGGCACTATGTATATTCTTCTACTCTTTCATGTTTACTAGGGTGATACCAACTGGGTCAGGTTTGACAGGGTTTAAGACGCCTAGTTGGATGCTTGTACATATACCAATGTTGGTGTGCAAATAATGCATGGACACTGAATTCCAGGACCTGTGTGGCACATACCAGAGGATGTGCAGGTTTAGAGGGGGTGGATGTCGTGCCACGGCACGTCTATGGTGTGAAACTATGCATGTGAGGCCATTAAATGCAAATCCAAATGCATGGGATTAAGTGCCTGTGTACATATGGGATGTATGGCGTGTGGAGGGTTTTGCTTTTGAGGGCGTCGCCAGGTGTAAAGGGTTGACGGTATTGGCTTTGAGCTTGTTGCAAGCCTGTCGGGTGAGAGGTCAGATGATGGAGAAGATGTCAGCTGTTCGATGGTTCGTATGTGTGTGCGGCCGTTTGGTATGTGTGGGCACGTCAAAGTACAAAGGGCACTAAGCTGCATTTGAAGTTGGTGGAGGGCTTGTCTTGGACATGGTGTGAAAAGAGAACATGGTGGCCTTTTTCTTCAAAATAACTAAAATAAAATGATGAAAAATGTGGCCACTTATAAGGCAACTGTGTGGAGCCTTGAATGGCTGCCAACGCAGCTTCTGGAAGCGTGGCAAGCACGTGAAGGCGAAGCATGGAGAAGGGCTGGGGAGTCAGCGCAGCTGCTGGAAGGTCACCGGGGAGCAGTTTGGCGGGAGCCGTATGCTATATGCAGAGGAGAGCAAAGGAGCTCTGGGAAGTGTGCAGCGCCGAATCCAAGAGGGAGAGGCGGTCTTGCTTTCAGGGGGGTTTTTCAGACGGGCAAAGCCGCAACCATACGGGGTGGAGGACTCACTGGTGTAGCTGAGGGCCGACGTGAAGATAAAGCTAGCGTGTGGGGTTCGCCAGAGGAGCTGCCTGGCGGGGGGGGCTGGGTATTTGTACAGTCGGGTAGAGACGGGGAGGGAGAAGCTTCTCCAGCAGAGAGCCAGGCTGGGGGCTCTGATCGAACTGCAGAGGCGCAGCTGCAAGATAAGTGTGGGAGCTGGCGTCAATAGTGATCAGCTGAACAGAGAGGCTGCAGGCACAAGGGATGGCCGCTTCGTGAGGAGAGCTTTCTGACGTAACAGAAGGAGAGGGAGAGACCTTTGGGCGAGGTTTTCCAGGGGGTCTCTGGGATGCAGAGACAAGATGGTGGGGAAGATCAGCGGGCTTGAGACGGCTTTAGGGTGTGCCGGCGGGGGGGTAGCTGAAGCACGAAAAGGAGAGAATAGAGCCGTTGTGCAGAGTGCTCGCTACAGTGGCTGGATTTTTGTTTGTGTGGTGGCGATAGCCATACGGAGAGCAGCAACCACGAGGAGCTGGGGACAGGGCAGTAAAAAAAAGGCGTAAAGGGGTCGTGTTGTTTGTAGGGGGGGAACTCTCTGCACAGCTGCAGGTATACACAAGAGGGCCGCATCTGGACAAGATAGTGCTGGGTGGAGCAAGTAGGAGTAAGATAAGGGAATCGCCTGGGAAAGAAGGTTGGGCACAGCTGCAAGATAAGTGTGGGAGCTGGCGTCAATAGGGATCGGCTGAACAGAGGGGCTGCCAGCGCAAAAGAAGAGAAGCGCAGTGTGTGTGGGGGAAAAGGAGAAAAAGGATGCAGGCAAGAGGGGGGGGGCCGCTGTGGAGAATAAAGTGGTGGTCGTCTGCAGCGCGAAGTACAGAGGCGCAGCTGAAGAGGCTGTATTAAGTTCAGACACTGGTCTCTTTCCAAACAAAGCGGCTAAAATAGCGAGGACAAGTGCTTACTTCAATACAACTGTAAAGAAACTAGGCCAACGGAATATTGTGAACAAAACATGGGTTCCTCCTGTTTCAGTGCATGCCCTTATTCAAGAAGAGCTTTACAAGGACCCTTGGAAGGTTTTGGTGGCATGCATGCTCTTGAATAAAACTTCTGGGACTCAGATGCGAAGGGTAATCTGGGACTTGTTTGCTCTATGCCCTACACCTGCGATGGCCTTGTTTGCTTTCCAGTAGCTGGCAGAAATAAATGCTGTTTTCTACTTCTCCTCTACGGTGTTCAGAAATGCTGGAATAATCTCAGATTTGGTTGCCAGTGTCTCTGTTGGAATTGTGAATCTTCTTGCTTCCTGCTTAACAGCATGCCTCATGGATACCCAAGGTAGACGGAATCTGCTTGTTTGGAGCTTTACGAGCATGTGTCTGGCAAAGGCATTACAAGCTTTTGTATGAGGAGGGCCTGTCTCTTTCTTGTGGAAGATATCAAATTCTGCTAAAGCTATGCTATGGGCTGTCGGCATGCATATGCTGAAGATATGTATACCTTTGTATTTGATGATGTCTTGTGAGTTTTATTTGTTTTGTCTCATGAGTATTGTTGCATGACAAACATATTGTACAAACATATAGCATATGTTATGTGAAGATCTTAAATGCTTGGGATTTGGAAGCTACTCTCACAGCCAGAAGTCTCGCACTTTCCCAGCGACACCGCCCACGTCACGACAGCTTTGGTGAACCCGACATGAAACCGCTGGGGTGAGAGTACGAAGAGATGGCTAGCAAAATGGAGCATTTATATGCAGAGATGAAAGAGCTTGAAGAGCGGTTCAGGAAGATTGAAGAAGAAAAGCAAATTCAGGAAGCGGTGGAAATTGCGGTGCAATTGGTATATAACAGGGTCAATATATTTGATGGTTTTGATCCAGAAAGCTATCTAAGGTGTTACGAGACAGAGATGAAGAATCAAGGGGTTCCCGAAAATATGATGATTGCATCTTTTGCATACCTTATAAGTCCTGATTTAAAAGATGAAGTGCTGGAACTAGCAGAGTATCACTCCAAACGATGGAATGATTTTGCAGATGCACTTATTTATGTGAGTTCCACGTATAATGTGAGCTGTGATAGTGTTCCAGCAACAATCCGAGCCAATTTAGAAGCGGTTGTTGATGCATGTCTTATGGAGGACAATCAATTGCTATTCAAGGCTGATACAGAGATTGTGGAGGCTGTTTATGCTAAATTGGGACTACAAAAAGCCATTAGTGAGCAACAAGGCCTTCACAGTGTCAAAAGCGATGCTTTGCTACAGCCTCATAAAGATGCAATGGGAGCTGTGATAGTGTTCCAGCAACAATCCGAGCCAATTTAGAAGCGGTTGTTGATGCATGTCTTATGGAGGACAATCAATTGCTATTCAAGGCTGATACAGAGATTGTGGAGGCTGTTTATGCTAAATTGGGACTACAAAAAGCCATTAGTGAGCAACAAGGCCTTCACAGTGTCAAAAGCGATGCTTTGCTACAGCCTCATAAAGATGCAATGGGTGAACTGTGCAAGTATAATCTGTTTTCCTTGGGTGCAGACATACAGGGTCCTATAATCATACCACATGATGTGTGTATGCCTATGCTTGAGGAGACACTTGATTCAGAGAGCTTCAGGACAGGTGCTCAAGACCCAGTGCTCAAGACCCAGTACACGAGGAAGAGGACATTGCTAATAGTTTCCTCTTGGGCTGTGAAGCATGTAAGCTGTGTAAACTTGAGGATTCTCATGACGAAAGTGCTCATTTGAAGGGTATTCCTCAGGTGTCGTACCATATGTGTGAAGAACAGCAGGAACCAATGCTTCTTGCTGAAAGCATGATTGCAAAGTTTGAAGATCTAAGACAAGAAGAAGATGCTATCATTACTGCATTCTTATCTGGTTATGATGCTTATAAGCAGGATGATGTACATGAATATGCATGCGAGGAAAATAAAATATTACAAGATGGGCCGCAAGTATGTGTGATTGATTTAGAGGGGGTGAGTGATATGGGTGATTCCAACAGTGATGCTTCTGAAGCTGGTTGCCAAGGTTCTTTGGATTTGGGTTATCTTGGAATGCTAACTGGGTGTTCCAACAATAAACAGGGTGATGCTATGTCATCAATGTCAGGGTTACCTTGCAACCACATTTGTGAGCAACAATCTCGAGCTTGGAAGCCTGTTTATGATGATGATTTGGAGAGGGAAATTGAATCTGTCTTTTTGGATCATACAGGGTTCAATGACATACAGATTCAAGGGTACTCGGGTGAGGGACCCATAATTCTAAGCCCATCTGCAGACAGGTATCAAGAAATACTGGGAGATAACATGCAGGATATGCAAAGTGTGGTCACAGAGCCTCAAGAGGCTGCATATGAGCAACCAAATGGATATAGTTATGGGGATATGAATGTTCATGATAATCAACATGTGGGATTGCAAGATGATAATGGCTTCAATGCAATTGATCCTGGATTGGATGCTATCTTAGATGATGCATTGGATGATTTCATGGTATATAATACCCCATCAGCTTTGGGCTCTTCTATGCTTGATGCTAGTCAACTGTCGGTTGCAAGTGAGGATGTACAGGTGTTATGTAAGCCAAATGATTGTGATGAGATTGATTCAGAGCTAGAGGCTATTCTCGGTGATGCCTTGTTGGACTTTGTATGTGTTGATGCTTTTCCGTCTTTGGATGAGAAGAATGAATGTTTGTCAGTGGGTGAGCTGGATCAGGCACGGTAGATTTGGATGGGATGTTACCAAGTGTGTGTTCCATGCTGTTAATGCAGTTGTTACTTGGTGTGGCCATACAATATGTGGTGCAAAGGCTTCAAACATGGCCTAAGGAAAATTTTGAAGCAAATCATTGTGAAGAGCATCCCACTTTGAATGATGAGGGTCATTATGCATATGCAGGGAATCTAAGTGAGGATAGGGCTTCATATGAGCAAAGGATATGGCACATATGCCAAAAGCGGTTGGTATTTGATCCAGGTGGGAAAGCAGAACCATTCAGATGTGAGTGCTAAGATATAAATATCTTGCAGGCCAGGGGGTAGGTTAAGATGTCATGCTATGTTTCAACAAAGGATAACCCCTTGTGAGTGGCACTATGTATATTCTTCTACTCTTTCATGTTTACTAGGGTGATACCAACTGGGTCAGGTTTGACAGGGTTTAAGACGCCTAGTTGGATGCTTGTACATATACCAATGTTGGTGTGCAAATAATGCATGGACACTGAATTCCAGGACCTGTGTGGCACATACCAGAGGATGTGCAGGTTTAGAGGGGGTGGATGTCGTGCCACGGCACGTCTATGGTGTGAAACTATGCATGTGAGGCCATTAAATGCAAATCCAAATGCATGGGATTAAGTGCCTGTGTACATATGGGATGTATGGCGTGTGGAGGGTTTTGCTTTTGAGGGCGTCGCCAGGTGTAAAGGGTTGACGGTATTGGCTTTGAGCTTGTTGCAAGCCTGTCGGGTGAGAGGTCAGATGATGGAGAAGATGTCAGCTGTTCGATGGTTCGTATGTGTGTGCGGCCGTTTGGTATGTGTGGGCACGTCAAAGTACAAAGGGCACTAAGCTGCATTTGAAGTTGGTGGAGGGCTTGTCTTGGACATGGTGTGAAAAGAGAACATGGTGGCCTTTTTCTTCAAAATAACTAAAATAAAATGATGAAAAATGTGGCCACTTATAAGGCAACTGTGTGGAGCCTTGAATGGCTGCCAACGCAGCTTCTGGAAGCGTGGCAAGCACGTGAAGGCGAAGCATGGAGAAGGGCTGGGGAGTCAGCGCAGCTGCTGGAAGGTCACCGGGGAGCAGTTTGGCGGGAGCCGTATGCTATATGCAGAGGAGAGCAAAGGAGCTCTGGGAAGTGTGCAGCGCCGAATCCAAGAGGGAGAGGCGGTCTTGCTTTCAGGGGGGTTTTTCAGACGGGCAAAGCCGCAACCATACGGGGTGGAGGACTCACTGGTGTAGCTGAGGGCCGACGTGAAGATAAAGCTAGCGTGTGGGGTTCGCCAGAGGAGCTGCCTGGCGGGGGGGGCTGGGTATTTGTACAGTCGGGTAGAGACGGGGAGGGAGAAGCTTCTCCAGCAGAGAGCCAGGCTGGGGGCTCTGATCGAACTGCAGAGGCGCAGCTGCTGCAAGATAAGTGTGGGAGCTGGCGTCAATAGTGATCAGCTGAACAGAGAGGCTGCAGGCACAAGGGATGGCCGCTTTGTGAGGAGAGCTTTCTGACGTAACAGAAGGAGAGGGAGAGACCTTTGGGCGAGGTTTTCCAGGGGGTCTCTGGGATGCAGAGACAAGATGGTGGGGAAGATCAACGGGCTTGAGACGGCTTTAGGGTGTGCCGAACGGGGGGGTAGCTGAAGCACGAAAAGGAGAGAATAGAGCCGTTGTGCAGAGTGCTCGCTACAGCGGCTGGATTTTTGTTTGTGTGGTGGCGATAGCCATACGGAGAGCAGCAACCACGAGGAGCTGGGGACAGGGCAGTAAAAAAAAGGCGTAAAGGGGTCGTGTTGTTTGTAGGGGGGGAACTCTCTGCACAGCTGCAGGTATACACAAGAGGGCCGCATCTGGACAAGATAGTGCTGGGTGGAGCAAGTAGGAGTAAGATAAGGGAATCGCCTGGGAAAGAAGGTTGGGCACAGCTGCAAGATAAGTGTGGGAGCTGGCGTCAATAGGGATCAGCTGAACAGAGGGGCTGCCCCAGCGCAAAAGAAGAGAAGCGCAGTGTGTGTGGGGGAAAAGGAGAAAAAGGATGCAGGCAAGAGGGGGGGGGCCGCTGTGGAGAATAAAGTGGTGGTCGTCTGCAGCGCGAAGTACAGAGGCGCAGCTGAAGAGGCTGTATTAAGTTCAGACACTGGTCTCTTTCCAAACAAAGCGGCTAAAATAGCGAGGACAAGTGCTTACTTCAATACAACTGTAAAGAAACTAGGCCAACGGAATATTGTGAACAAAACATGGGTTCCTCCTGTTTCAGTGCATGCCCTTATTCAAGAAGAGCTTTACAAGGACCCTTGGAAGGTTTTGGTGGCATGCATGCTCTTGAATAAAACTTCTGGGACTCAGATGCGAAGGGTAATCTGGGACTTGTTTGCTCTATGCCCTACACCTGCGATGGCCTTGTTTGCTTTCCAGTAGCTGGCAGAAATAAATGCTGTTTTCTACTTCTCCTCTACAGTGTTCAGAAATGCTGGAATAATCTCAGATTTGGTTGCCAGTGTCTCTGTTGGAATTGTGAATCTTCTTGCTTCCTGCTTAACAGCATGCCTCATGGATACCCAAGGTAGACGGAATCTGCTTGTTTGGAGCTTTACGAGCATGTGTCTGGCAAAGGCATTACAAGCTTTTGTATGAGGAGGGCCTGTCTCTTTCTTGTGGAAGATATCAAATTCTGCTAAAGCTATGCTATGGGCTGTCGGCATGCATATGCTGAAGATATGTATACCTTTGTATTTGATGATGTCTTGTGAGTTTTATTTGTTTTGTCTCATGAGTATTGTTGCATGACAAACATATTGTACAAACATATAGCATATGTTATGTGAAGATCTTAAATGCTTGGGATTTGGAAGCTACTCTCACAGCCAGAAGTCTCGCACTTTCCCAGCGACACCGCCCACGTCACGACAACGTTTCGTGGTGGCAAACAAGTGATTTGCACTGCCATCATTACTGCTTGATGCTGCATAATTTCCACCACCATGTTGTGCATAATGTCCACCATGTTGTGCTCTACCCCCTCTCAAATCATTTTGTTTGCGGAAACAATCACGTGCCATATGACCAAATTTCCCACAGTAATGGCATTCCACATTTTGCATAGATGTTTGTTGGCCTTGCCAATGTCCTCTACCATGAGGATTACCTCTGCCTCTCTGAGGTGTATATCCACGATCACCTCTAGCACCATATGTAGGCTGAAAATTCTGTTATCTCCTGATAAGGCTTTGAAATCCATTCCTCCATTTTCAACAGCAAACCTTCCCACAATTCTGATGCATGCTCTATCACTGCTTTCTTCATCACTTCAACATCTTCAGTTGCTATTATCACTCCTTGAACCTGATTCTCTTCCAAGATTTTCCCTTCTAACTCTGATAATGCAACAATCCGAGACTAACCCTTAGCCATATCACCTCCTGCTGCAACCACAGGTGACAATGCCTCTTGTCCTCCCATTTGCATATCCATTGCAAACACACCAGATTCCACTAGAACTGCATCCTTAACCTCCTGCAATGTCTGCTATACCAATTGATTAGACAGCTTCATATTCTCTGCTTCAAGTTCTTTGATCCGCATGACATATTCCTCATCCACTTCAGAAGTAACTGTCCAGAGTGTGACTGTTTTGTGAGAAACAAAGACTCAATGGAAATTTTGAAGTATGACATGTGTAACCAGAGAGATTTTTTTAAAGAAAAACATTAAAATTAAGCATAAAATTCAACATTAATCTAAATAGATATTAAGAGACTTTGGGAAAGCTTGATTCGAATAAAAACCATCATTTTGAAAGCTTCTCAAGCTTGAGAGGGGTTGAGAAGAAGAAAGTCATTGAGATGATTGAAAAACCATAAAAATTTATTTTACCTCCAAGTTTGGCTTAGTTCTTAATTAGCAGTGAAGCCCCCAACCAATCAATTGGTCCACCAAGAGCAAACTTCAAGAGTTTTTGGAGAGAAAGAGAAGCTCCAATCTCCCAAGAGAGAGGAAAATTTAAGGGATAATAGAAATATGATTATTTTAAGATAATACTGGCATGGTATAGCTCCAATATGAAGTTACAAGGGAGTGAGGGTCTATTTATAGGTGAGGGAGGCCACTAACCAAGTCCAACTGGGTTCTAGGACTGTTTTATAATGAATGTTTTACCTAACATAATGCTAATTAATTGGTATCAGAGCCGATCTTAGCTCCTAGGAATTGCCATTTAAGAACTATTTTGTAATGAATGTTTTACCTAACATAATGCTAATTAATAAAAACATCCTACTAAACAAACAAGTTGAATTGATTTCTACCATTATCATCATGGCTAGTAGATGCATCATGAAAAGAATCACTGAGTTTGATTTCTTCAACAAGCAAGAGTGAAACCAACTCATCAAAATCTGGTAAACCTGTACTCCGAACCGAGATGGATGTATCAAAAGACTTATACTCCTTTCCAAGACCACGCAAGGTAATGTCTACCAAATCATCATCAGGCATGGGGGCATTGATTGTTGCCAATGCATCTGCATACTTCTTTATCTCTTGTTCCTTCCTTTCCGTTTCACATTATGAATCTATTGTCGTAACAATTGAGACTTGCGAGCACTAGTGTCTATATCAAACAGCTTTACCAATGTATCCCATGCATCCTTGGGATTCTCAGCATCATGTATATGTATGAGTATAGCATCCAAGATACATATAGACAGATAATGCAAAACTTTGTATGCTCTTTCTGACCATTGCTTGTGAGCTATAACGTGTTGTTGTGTAGGTTGTCGCGGGGTAGCACCTGTAATAAGATTCCAAAAACCTTTTCCCTTCAGAAAGCTTTTGATCCTATACTTCCATGCCTGGAAGTTCTTCCTATCCAAGTTTTCATCCACAATTTGTATTGGGTTGTCTAACATATTTGCTCAATATAAATGCTCCTTCCGCACACGTCCAAATCTGTAAACGAGCCTTCCTCAGCTCAACCACACTCTAATAAGTGTTCCAGATACTCCAAAGTAGTCAACAAACTTCACTTTTGATGTAGAAAATCAAACTGATCCAAAATGAACTGGCATATGCAGTCCAAGGTACCATGTTTTAGCGCATTTTCCAAGGCTTCAAATTGCAATGTAGTGGTTCAATCAAGTGTGGATAACTTGCATTGACACCTAAACAAGCTCAATGTTGCATATCAACATCAACCAAGATATGTACATACCAATTTTGTCAAACCGTTGTGTCCACACACAGCTATGTGTTCTGTCCACACACAGCTATGTGTTGTGTCCACACACAGCTAACTCTAGCTAATATCCACACACTATGACTAGCTGGACGTGGTCATTTATGTCTCACACATGCTGCTACCTAACATGCCAGCACAGTGTGTAGCTGCTGGCACAAGCTGACATCGAGCTTGAATCTCAACAACAGGACATGTTTGATTCGCTTCTACCTTTGTTTAATGGAGGGCAGCCATATGTAGAGCAATTGAATGCTCAACCAAGTGCTGAAATTCAGACTTTGTAGGTGCAAAATCAGCCTACAAATCAACCTTTTGATGAGGCAATTATTGAGGATGTAGTGGATGAGGAGACAGGATGAGGAGACAGCAACCATAGAAGAATCTAGGCATATGCCAAAAAATGGCTTGTGCAGACATTGAGGGATAGCAAGTTGGCAGCTCCTTTACCTAGCAAAACTCATGTAGGTTCTCATCATGCAGATTATTCTCATGTGGATCATGTTCTCATTTCTACTTTATGTTATGAGGAGGAACCTATTTCCTTTGAGGAAGCACATGATAATGATCATTGGATGCATGCTATGTAGGATGAGTATAACTCTATACTCAAGAATGACACCTAGTCTCTTTGACAGATCTACCTCATGGGCAAGAAGGCCATTGGTACTAAGTGGGTTTACAAGTTAAAATGCAAAGCAGATGGTAGCATTGATCCCTACAAGGCCAGACTTGTTGCAAAGGGTATGCCCACCAAAGAGCATTGATTATGATGAGACCTTTGCACCCACCTCTCGTATGACTACCATTAGGTGTCTCATTGCTGTGGCAACACATAATCATGGGTGGAATGTACATCAATTGGACATTAAGACTGCATTCTTGAATGGTGATTTACATGAGGAGGTGTATGATCTCGCAGCCTCCTGGTTTTGATGTGAAAGGGGAAGAGTCTAAAGTATACAGGTTGAAAAAGTCTCCTTATGGCCTTAAGCAAGCTCCTAGAGCATGGTATGAGAAGATTCATGCATACTTGGTTGCAAATGATTTTTGCAACAGTCCAACAGAAAATACCCTCTATATGTGAAGAGGAGTAAGGACACATTTTTGGTCATCGTTCTATACATTGATGACATACTGCTCACACAGGACCCAATAGAGATCAGATTTCAGCCTTTAAGGCTGATTTGCAGTCATCGTTTGAGATGTCAGATTTGGGGCCATTGGAGGTTTAATCTTGAAGACTGTAAACATGTGGCTACACCTATGGAGAGGTGTACTCGACTTAGTCTTCAAGATGCAGGAGGCTCTTTTGATGCTAGTTTGTATCAGTAGGCTGTTGGATCCCTTCTTTATGTATGCAACACGAGGCTAGATATATAGTATGCGATCTCACAGTTGAGCAGATTTATGCATAGCCCAAGTACAAAGCATTGGCAGGCTATCAAGCGGGTTTTTCGCTATTTGTAGGGTACTCAATATTTTGGATTGTTTTCGCTATTTGTAGGGTACTCAATATTTTGGATTGTTTTATCCAAAGGGGGGTGAGTCACAGCTGCATGCTTTTAGTGATTCAGATTGGGCTGGATGTTATAACACACGAGTGTCCCCACTAGTGGGTTTTTCTTTCGCCTTGGTGATTCATGTATATCATGGCTCAGTAAGAAGCAGCCTACAGTGGCCACTTCCAGCTGTAAAGCTGAGTATAGGGCAGCTTTTATAGCTACAGTTGAGCGTGTGTGGCTCAGACGTCTTATGGTGGCTGATTTGGGTGTTGGACATTCGTCTAGCACTACGATTTTCACTGACAGCTAGAGCACATTAGCAGTTGTTGCGAGGAACCCAGTGTTTCATGCTCGCACTAAGCACATTGAGGTGCATTACCACTTTGTTAGGGAAAGACTCTCAGCAAAAAAAAGCTTGGTCTATGTGCCTACACATGACAACATGGTAGATTTATTCACGAATGCTCTTCCTCGTGAAAAGTTTGAAGCTTTTCGTAAAGCTTTGTGCTTACTATCTTTTCAGGATTGATCGGCCATACCTTGTACATGTTCACATCATCACTTTAGGGGGGATTTGTAGCATTATATGGTAGTGATGTGTGTGAACACACTTAGGACTGCATGGGCACTTTTTCCCTCATTAGGATGTTTTTTCCCCCGTGCGTATGTACACCCTCTTATCTACTCATTTTTCCCCTGTGCGTATGTACACCCTCTTATCTACTCATTTTGGGGTGTGTACTTATCTTTTATATTTGGCACACATTTATTCATTCTATTCTAGTGAGTTTGTGTGCTCTCAAGCTTCTCTATCTTGTGTGTGTGCATTGTTGAAACCCTAACCCTAATTCCAACAAAGATTAAGTAAACATACTTCAAGCGCAGTTGTTGAGTGAGAAGAGGCAAAGAGAAGATTTTGAATGGAAATTTACTCACAAGAAGCGAAGACGTGCTTATTTCAAATCTAATTCTTTGGATTCTGAGGAGGACCCTATCCAAAGGACTGTGCGAGCTACTCTCAAAGCTCAAGTCTCGAAAGGAACATAAGATTAGCAGAAAGGTTTTACTTTTCAACATTATGATGGCAAAGAGGATGCACACGTCATACTTGCATGGTTGAGCTAACTTGATAATTATTTTTTTAAAGAAAAATTTTCTGAGAAGGATAAGGTTAAATGTACTACTAATCATGTGGTATAGGCAATACAGCTCTTTGGTGGAATGTTATTAGACAAGGCAAACACAAACCAAGGTCATGAAAAGACTTCCATAAGCTGATCAAGAAGGATTCCTTACCTCCGTTATATAAGGTAAAGCCAGACAATAATGGAATATTTTTAGACAGCTCGAAAAGGAGAACATATCAGCCTATGTTGACAAACTTTATTGCAACTTCAAGCTATAGAGAAAGTGCATGAAAAAGAGAAAATGAGAAAGTTCATAGCAGATCTCAAGTCAGTTATTAAAGAAAAAGTGAACATGTTTCATCCTCGTTCTCTTAGCAATGCCATCTCTCTAGCAACAAACTGCGAGAAGAAAAATAGATTTCCGAGGGATAGTACAGTGACAGATTCTCATATTCCTCAGTTTTCTCGAGCTACACATTTTGAGAAGCTTCAACACAAAGATAAATCAGAGAAACACAATGGTCTACAAGTGAATGGAAAGAAAACTAAAGCTACAAAAAAGACCAACAATGGGTATCAAAAACCTCGTGTGATTGCATGCTATAGGTGCGACAAAGAAGGAATTATGCATATGAGTGCCCAGAAAAGAGAAAGAATCAAGTTATGGTCGTCAACATGATTGAAGACGAAGACAAAGGCAACCAACCTAAACAAGAGGGTACTCCCAATCATGATTTCTACCACTAGAGAGGTAAGCCTAAAACTCATACTTATGCATTATTCAATATTTTAAAAAAAACTACAGTTAAAATTTAAATATATTGGTCAAGATAGTTCAATGATTGATATGTACTTTCTATATACGGAAGAAAATACATATTAGACCATTCACTATTAGGACTTGAGTGAACTAACAATGATGCACATATGTTTTTTGACTGATCACCGAAGAATGTATGCTCAATGTATGTAACTTATTGTTATTTCACATTCAACCTTTAAACTTTAACACCTCCTTTAAAACACTTTCTTCAAATTATTCTCTTTCTATTTTCAAATAAGGTTAACCAGGTGTCTGTGAAAGATACTTGTGTTGGTGTCTGTGAGAGATACTTGTGTTGGTATCTATGAGAGATACTTGTGTTGGTGTCTATGAAAGATACTCATGTTAGTGCCTGTGAAAGATACTCATACTGGTGTATGTGAAGGATACTCTTTTGATTTTCGAGACGGATAATCTAAGTGATATTTATCTAAGAGATGGATAACTTATCACAATCTAGTGTTGACAAGGATTCTATCTGTGTGAACGGATATTATATTCTGACTCTTTTCACTTGCCAATTAAATATGTAATTGAGGTCAATTACAACCCAAACAAGAGGGAATGTTATGGTAGTTAATTTATTATTGGGTGATCCAATAAGTGAAAAGAAAATCTTGGGTGACCCAAGTGAAAGAAGACTACATAACACACCTCACAATGTGCCTGGAGAAGTGTAGAAAGGCCACATTGAGCCTTAATCCAGCCAAGTGTGCCTTTGCTGTAAAAAGTGGATCCCTCTTAGGGCACACAATATCTGTAGAAGTGCTAGTAGCTGTGGATCTAGCCAAGGTCACAATCATTGTAAAGTTGCAACTGCCCAAGAATGCCAAAGAACTTGCAAGATTCCTAGGACTAATCAAGTGGCATAGCAAATTCATGAGGTTCTTGGGTGAATGTGGTAGTGCCCATGTACAGTCTGACAATAAAAGATGCAGAATATGTATGGTCTTTATCCTGTCAGGAGGCATTCTGGAATCTCAAGCAAATATTATTGGCAAAACCCATTCTCTAGCACCAGCTGAACTATGATATGGTATTTCATGTATTTGTTGATGCCTCTCTGATTTTGCTATTGGTAGTGCTGTGATGCAGGAAGCGCAAGAAGGCTGGTACATACCAGTTTACTATGCAAGAAAGAGGTTGTCTAGATCTAAAAAGAACTACCCCACTACAAAAAAGGAGTCATTGGGGTGATCTACTCCATCAAGAAATTCAAGCACTATCTGTTGGGAAAAATGTTTTAATTTCATGTAGATCACAAAGCACTCTCCATCGTACCTAGTGAACAAACTAGACCTGGTAGGAAAATTGGCCAAATGGATGCTTTTGTTATAAGAGTTCAAGTTTTCCCATAAGGCACACCTCTGAAACAAGCATGCAGCAAATTTTCTGTCAAGATAGGAGTTAAGGGTGTTTGTAGTAAAACTCAGCAAGGTAGAGAAAGATACTATAGGGAGGGAGACTAATTGGCTATAGGACTATAAAGATCTCTTCCTAGAGGAGCTTATCCAGATGCCTCCACATAAGGAAATTGACCACGAGATTAAGCTTATTCAAGGAGCACAACCTATGGCAAAAATAGTCCAAAGTCAATAGAACTTAAGGAGCAAGTTTGATTGATGTTAGAGCAAGGGTTCAAGCTAAGTATATCACCTTGGGAGCTCCGGTCCTATTTCAAAAGAAGAACGATGGAACCTTAAGGTAATGCATTAACTATAGGGGTCTAAATCAACTCACACCATGAAAAATATTTATCTAATCCCTATGATTGATGAACTTCTAGATCAACTTCATGAAGCCAAAGTCTTCACAAAGATTAATTTAAAGTCTAGTTACTATATCAGATTAGAGCCAAGGAGGAAGACATCCCAAAGTTAGCATCCAACACCAAATATGGGCATTATAAATACATCGTGATGCCATTTGGGATGACTAATGTCCCAACAACTTTCAATAGGCTCAAGCAAGATATATTTAGGAAGTAGCTAGATAATCATGTATTGGTATTCTTTGATGATATTCTGATCTACTCTAAGGATGAGAAAGAGCATAAAGCCCAAGTTAGAGAAGTTTTAGAAATCCTAAGGAAGCATCAACGCTAAAAAGAGTACTTTTATACCTTCTTTGTAGACCAAAATGAATATCTAGGATTCATTCTCTCCAAAGATGAAATTTATGTGGCAAAGTTACAAGATATAGTGGAATGGGCTTAACCGTCCCAACGTCATGGAAATATGAGGATTTATTCATAGGGACAAAAGAAAAGTATACAAAAAAGATGGCACAAAAAACTTTACATGGGGGAAGTAACAAATTAGCATTGGGAAAGTAAGGACTCTCCCTGCTTGAGCTATAAATAGTGTATAACTCGTTTAATCAGACTACTTACTTCTAGTACCACTTACATTGTGTAACATAAGGGGTAACATTACTGATCATGAGCTTAGCAGATACCTCTTAGGTTTACAACTCCTTAAATTGACTATAGAAGAGATTCAGAGATTAACACCTACACAACAAGAGTCAAGAGAAAGATTGGAGCAACAATATGAGAGGATAAATTCTATCAGTTCTAACATGCAAACCCTTATCTTAGTTGGATATGAAAACCCTTATCTTAGTTGGATATGAAAACCCTTTCTTTGGTTTGTACTCTAATGAGTTATCACAAGATGGTACCATATCTTTATTCGAGATTATGCAAAGATAGCTACAGATTTAACCAAGCTACTTAAAAAGAATGTAAAAGAAGTTTGGACTAAGGAGCATCAAAAAAGCTTTGACAAACTCAAGGCGGCTCTAACAACTGCACCCATCCTTTAACTATTGAATTTTGATGTAGATTTTGAAGTAGTCATTGATGCTAGTGGATTAGCTATCGACGGCACAAGAAGGGAAACCGATAGCTTACACTTCAAGGAAACTCAAGGATTATGAGAGAAACTATGTTATTTATGATCTAGAAATTTTGTCTATAATCCATGCCCTTAAGCTATGGCGACACTACCTACTAGGTAGAAAGTTCATGCTTACTACATACCATAAGAGCTTAAGTGGATTTCTACCCAACCAGATCTCAACATGAGGATTTTTACCCAACCAGATCTCATAAGAGCTTAAAGTGGATTTTTACCCAACCAGATCTCAACATGAGGCAAAGGCGTTGGATAGAGGTCTTATGAGAATTTGGATTTGAAATCAAATATAGATAGGATAAAGAAAATGTAATTGCATATGCATTGAGTTGGAAGTCCTTTGTGGTTGCAATCTCTATGCCAGGTAATCCTTTACTTATGGAAGTGAGGGACAAAATAGCCTTATATAAGTACTTTAGGTATATTTTACAACTCATGGCCCAAACAACTCACTTTAAGAAAGAAAGTATGATAATTAACTAAGGATGTGCATATACCAAACATTAAAGAGTCAAAAGATCGAATCCTACATAAATCTCATGATACACCATCAGTTGGATATGTAAAGATGCTAAATGTTCTACATAGGAGTTTATTTTGGCCGAGATTAAAGAAGGATGTACTCAAGTATGTCACACAATTCCTAGCTTATCAGAGGAAAAAGGCTAAAAGGGTAAAGATGCTAGGCAAGCTGCACCCTCTAGATGTTCCTCAAATGTATCAATATGGATTTTATCACAAGTCTTCCTTCTGTGCGCAAGGGTGATATGAATCTATCATGGTGGTGGTTGATAAAAGTAGCTCATTCAATCCTTGTCAAAAAGACCTTCAAAGCAATGGAAATTGTAAGAATATTTATAAAAGAGATATTCAATTTGCATGGTTTACCTAAAAGGATTGTCAGTGAATGACAGGGATACAAAGTTTACTTCTCGATATTAGACCGCTCTTTTTGAGGGGATTGGGACTCAATTAAACTTCAACACAGCCTATCATCCAGACATATATGGTCAACAAAAAGGTTAAATGAAGTCATTGAAGACTTACTTAGGGCTTATTGTAATCGTGACCAAAAGCTATGGTTTTATTACCTACCATTGGTAGAATTTGCCTATAACTCAACCTATCACAGTAGTATAAGTATGTCCCCTTTCACGGCTTTATATGGTCAAGATTGTATAACACCATTAAATTAGTATGATCCAATGAATAGAGTAGATGCCTCTAAACAAATGTCGGATGACATGGATCAACAAATGAAAAGCCATCCAGAAGAAGGAGATCAAAGCTACCCAGGATAAACAAAAGCACTATACAGATACTAGAAGAACTCAACGATTATTCAAAGAAGGAGATTATTCAAAGAACTCAACGATTATTCAAAGAAGGAGATTATTCAAAGAACTCAATGATTATTCAAAGAAGGAGATATGGTCTTTCTAAGGGTACATCCAAATAGAAGCTCTATATCTCTAAGAAAGTACAGAAAGCTAAGCCCTTGCTATTGTGGAATCAATGATCAAGCCTATGAGCTATTGCTACTCCCTTATTTAAAAATCCATAATTTTAGTATTAGGGAATATTAAGTTAAAACTTTAAAACTTTGCATTCTTACCAAAGTGAGTGTGAGAAAGAAAAAAATGGACCAAGGTTTAATTTCTTAGTTTGAAGTTTTCGGCCCTTGAACTCATAATATTATAAAGATCCCCATGCTGTATAGTCTCTCAACTTTGAAAGTTCTAGTACTCAAGTTTCAAGTATAAACAAGGTTCAAAAGATTCCAAAAAATCTTGAATTTTTTCCAAAATTCAGAAATTGGTCTTCAAAGGGAAAAGTTCCAAAATTGTGATTTTTTCCCAAAATTCCTAAATTGGTGTTATAGTTGTGTTGTAATGAAAAGTTGTAGTATTGCTAGCTTGTGAAGCCAGTTGTGCATATTTGTGCAACGTAGACCATATATATTTCAATTTAGTACGATGTGATATCAAGCCTCACTTGCCAACATCCACCGTAAATCATGTTGTACTAACTTTTGCACTGTAATTGCAAATCTCCATTATTCTTTCCTTGCTATGTAGTTAGCAATCGTTTTGACATCTTTTTCTGCTTGTAGATGCACCTTTTGAGATTGAGGTCGAACCTGATACTGGGTTTCAAGAAACTCCTGAGGAGAAATTGTTCGACTTCCTTCACAAAGTTAGCCAACACCATCGCCAACCTCAGATAACATGTATGTTTTCTTGCAATGTCTCCATCGAGGATATGATCTTGTCTGGATGCTCGTATCTCCAAGAGAAAGAGTAACAATACTAGGAGACAACTTTAAATGATGGAGTTATCTTGGACAATGTTCAAAATGTGCATGTGGACAATCTTATTTCTTTGATATCCTCAAGAGATAAGGTAAACATGGATATTTCAAAGGTGCCAGAGGATAAAAAGAAGACGTGCAGTAAGTGCCCACAGTACACAAGTGTAAATTTCATCTTGTTGACTACCACTACGGGTTTATTTGCTATTTGCATCTGGTGCTTGAGGATGAGCAAGTTTTAATAGAAGGAGGTGAGGAGAGGTCAAAGGAACCTTCAAGAGCAGAAGATGATGAGGTTCAGGAGGTTGCAGAGGATATAAACTTGGTTTGTGGAGAGGGACCTCAGTAAAGCAGCTTGATATTGATGCCCTCAGAAGAGAAGACACCTAGCTGGTTACAATTGTTTACTAAGATGAGAACCCCATTGTTGTGATAGAGGAAACATGACACATAGTCCTCCTCGCATATCCAATAGGTGAAAACTAGTATGTCCTATTAATAGATATTCAAGTGTTGTTTGACATCAGGGAGGACTACAATCTCACTATTATCACATAAAATCTTGAAGAAAATGATGATTTTGTTGATCCAAGTGTGGATAAGTATCTTCTACTAGATTCAAATGTCAAGGACAGTGAGTTCCATACTCTTGCTGCTGAGACATTAGCCATGATGTACAAGGAGGCTATTCACTATAAAGCTAACCTTCCCACTAAAGAGGAGTTTTAAGCTATTCAGCAAATGGGAAGGGAAGGGGAGTCTTCATCCTCCCAGGACACTAACTCAAGAATCAACATATGGACAAATGATTTACTTGTTAATGATGAGAATCTAAAGGTCTGATTAAAATAATTTTAAATATCGTGTGATGAAGCTTCATATTGCATTTATTTTGTTGGCTTATGGTGGACAACTTTATTTTTTAGCTGCTGGTGTATGAGGATGATTTTCTCATGCGAACACAAGTGGGAGGACTCAGAAAAGGACTCAGCACTTGGAGAGTATATTAATCGATTGGAATTTCCACAATTCATTATATTCCACATAAACTTTTCAAAGGTTAAAGCTGAATTCCCATTGTTTGTGATCAAGACATTCTCTAGATATCTTGGGGAATACCCTGTCAGGTGGAATGCAGAAAAAATCATGCTTTTGGAGAAGCAATTAGCAGTGCAAATCTTTGGGCAAGGCCTTGGAGTGTATGCTCTAAGGAGAAAATATTACTTAGCCTATACCACATATGGATTAACATGTGGGATCAGGGATTCAAAGATGCTAAGTGAATATGGCAAAAGGGAGCTTCTCAGATTCAAAAGACCAAGAGTTTTGCCAATTTTATAGAGTTACAGGATGATGCCAAGCCATCTTCAAAGAGAGCAAAGTTTCATGCACCAGAGGATGCTAGTCGACAGGATCAGGAGTAGTAGAAGACTCCCATCTCTTGTAAAAATTAGTTTTTGTAATGTAATACAATGACACTTTTAAAGTAAAACTATTGATCATGGATCATGGATTATGAGCAGGGGATTTTTGATTTGGCTCTATTGTTATATTCTTAACTCTTGAATCTTGTCCATGTTTTTTGAAAGTTTGAAAGTATCCATGGGAGGTGGTGAATATAGTGAAGCGTAAATTGAAACCAATTAAAATTTGAAGTCATTGATTTATAATTGTGAAGCTTATTAAAGAATCAAATTTTCAATATTCAAAGCATTAAGCCCCATGAATTCAATGTGTTCTATTGGCATTGGCTTGTTTCTCCTCTATCCTAACTGCAATCCTCCTATACCACCACATGAGTAACTGCCTCAATGCACTGACTTCATGGATTCCACTGCCATGTGAGGTTGCCTTCTGAAACCCAACTCTTGCAAATGTGAGTGCTCCATGCAGTGGGTAGACCAGATAGATAAGTTTCCGTGATTTTTAAAGTAGAGACCATGAGCCTCCAAAATGTGCTGGAATAAAAATGACAACAACATATGTACATTGGTTTTTTTCAATAAGAATCATTAAAAACAACATGAGAATATACAAAATTGCAGATCTTACCATATAATGTATTATGCTACTTAATGTTCATGCTTCCACCATGTACTTGTAAAACATGGTCATAGCTTCTTTAAAGTCATGACATCTTCTTCTTTGAATGTCATTTTCTATAGAAGTGTAGCAATCTTATCAAAGGAAATCCATACATTAGCCTTTGCAATACTAGTCTCACCATTATTACTATAATCTAGGACAACCATGTGTAACTTCCTCCATACCTCATACTTCCATGGTTGAAGAACTAAGAAATGGCCTTCATTGTTCTTTGGTGGTGATAAAAAATTTATAGCCTTAGCTCCACCGATACTTGGTTTGCAGGACACATTTCCTCTTGCACCTGACCTCTTCTCATCTTTCTTGATTTCCACTTTCCCTTTATGCAGACCCACGCATGAAAGAGCCTCCTCCACTCTCTTACACACTGCTTGGGCCCCTAACATTGATTACATCTTATATGCAAAACATATATATTCATAAACTAATTTTTCACAATTCTCCAGATGGCATGTAGTGTACAAGGATAAACTTGTGTTAAAGGAATGTCAAGTATAGGGTCCCACCTTGGATCCACCCTAACCATTGTTCTTCCATCGCATACGAATGGATCATGAGTCGGTACACCATCCTTCCCAATATGCATATTCCATGACTTTTTTCCATTCTCCTTGAGCGCATGCAATACAAACAAGCAAACTCTACATTTGCAGCATTTGAGACCAAACATGCACTTTAGTGTCTTCAGATCACCTGCAAAAGATGCCATTCCATTGAGTAGTCTCCAAAACCATGAATTCCACCTTCTTTTTGGTGTTGAACCAGAGTAGGAATCTTTGCTAGATTGAAAACAACTGTAGGGATTTCATGATCCTCTTTGGAACCTCAAATGTTGTGAGCCACCAAATTTTGTTTTCAGATTGAACACTGAAGTATAGAGGATCACCTGGCTTTATGGAAGGATCCAATGCCCTGCTCATCAATGTCAAACTTGCTCTTTCTATATTTTGATTCTTCACAATTTCACTCTCATCAAGTTTTAGTACAAATTTCAGTGTACCACCACATTCTTTAACATACAAATCATTAAACTTCACCATTGCAGCTTGCAATTTGCACACATCCAGACATAATTGTTCAGATTGAAGGTCATTTCTTTAGAAAAATGCTTCAATATTGACATGCGAGTGAACTATGTGGTTACGCTCACCAATCAATTCAAGGACATTGTTATTCAATTGTTACCTTGCTTTTCTAACACTAAAAGGACATGGCAGAGCAAAGTTACCCTTTTGTTTTGCAACACGAACTTAAAACCTGCATCCATTTGTTTGTAGATCATTTTCTCTACTTAAACCAACTTTGTCACAAATACCTTGAGCTTTAGTTATAGTAAATGCATTCTTTACATCTTATAATCGTGCATGCACAAGCTCATTACTTTTTGTTCTCAACTTTGAATGTGAAAGTGTAAACTTCACCATCTGTTCTCACCAGACTTGTGAGAGTGCTCCATTATCTTGTTTAAGGTTCTTCAGATTCTCAATCTCGACATGTGTACGGCATTTGTAGTGTCCACTATTTTTTGACAATTCAATAAGTGGTCTTTGTTTCCTTACTCGTTCACGTGCATCCAAATTAGAGGTGGCCCCATGTTTAACTATCTTCTCTAATATCACTTCTAATTTGATGTTCTTGGCCTCTAGATCCTTTGCTTTTTGTTCCAATTCATGGTTATACAAGTGCTGAGCATGAACAACATATACCAACTCATTGTATTCATTCTCCTTGTTAGACAGCCAATCATTTAACTGCTTGATATGAGCTTCCTTCATCAACATGCTTTGTGATGATATCCAAACGCTTTGCACCCCACTAAAAAGCCGTGTTGTGTAACTAAGCAAGCCAGCATTGCCCTCACAAACATATTTGATCAAAGAAGTTAGGGTTAAAAATTTAGGTGGTTGTTGTGTCGAGGGATTAGGGGGGTAAATTAATCCTTCCACCCATATATCAACATGTTTTCTCCTTAATTTCCTATCCTCTTGCATTACATAAGGGTTAACCTTAGAAGCCTGTGTTCCTTATAGAGAGGAGCATACTCATCATCCATGTCCACATGTATAAATCGCTTCTTAGAATTGTTTTTGATGTTCTACAAACCATAAAACAATACTGAAATTGTTATTAACTCCTTTCTTTTGTAAAAATATAAGTGTAGTAAAACATTATCATTAATTTAAGACACTTGCATTTCAAATAGCATAAAATTAATGCTCTCTAAACATATCCATACCTCCATTGAGCACTGTAGCAACACTTCTTGATGCAACAACACTTCTTGACAGTAAAAGAATCAGGTATAGAAAATCAATGAAGGCAAATATGACTTTTTGGTTCCACTTGATGACACTAGAAAGTCAAATCTCTCTTCATTGTTGTCCATGCATAAATAGTATTTGAGAAAAGAGGAGATTCAAGTGAAATCTTAGAGGCTTTCTTGAGAGATTGAAGATTCGAATGGAGGGAAATTCAAATGGAGAAGAGTGGCTATTTAATGAGGACAACTCGCCCAATGGCAACCACCATAAGTTCATGAAAATGCACTAGAATAGAACTTAAGCGTGTTTATAAGCACTCAAAAAAAAAACTTTTCAAAATACTAAGTTTGCTTCAAGATATATTCAAGTTTTTTAAAAAACGCCACTTTTACCAGTCATCTTTGAATTCCATGTTATACTTATGTTAAAAATATAGTTGCATGGTTACATATGTTTGAAATATTCTTGTACTTATTTTCTTACTTTATAGAGTACTAGCTTTTCACAATTATGAACTGAGGTTAAGCCACCCCCCTTCTATAGTTAAAACATACTAGAAATTGGCAACAAAATCTTGAAATCCATAGCCAAAGGCTTAAAAAGACGAGAGAAATGTTTTAAGAGCAAAAGCTTCATGTTTATTACCCATAGTAGAGAAGTAATACAAAGATAGATGTGGAAACGACAACAAAAGCTTAAGGGAAGGGGGAGTTAGCATGGTTCTCCCTTAGCTTACTCCTCAAGATTCTCAATGGTCAAGGCTTGACACATTGCCAAATAGGCTACATTGTATAGATTGATATCTTCATAAAAATCCACGGGACTTGGATGATTGTATTGACCCAATAAGCACCTACCATAATATGATTGTCAAAAGACTCTTTGGACCAAGTGCAGTCTACATAGCTATATCTACAAAGCTAGGCTCTAGTTTATTCATACATCAATTGTCTAGCATCACTATCTAAGGCACCTTAGCTTCCTCTAGCATACAACAATATGGTTGTCAAAGGACTCTCTAGACCAAATGCGGTCTACATTAGCTACACCTACAAAGCTAGGGTCTAGTCTATTGGTACATCAATTGTCTATCATCACTATCCAAGGCACCCTAGCTTCCTCTAGCATTCAACCTCTATCTAAATAGTTCAAGACCAGCTATTGAAGCTCTTTTCAAGGGAACACATTTGTGTGGAGATCACTACCCACTACCCATGGTTGGGCTCTTTACATTAGATGTGTAAAGTAAATTATTTACCATGCAATGCTAATAATGAAAACAAATGAACAAGGAAAGAAACAAACCTGTTAAAAAAGAGAAGAAACCCTTACTCTAGTGGGCTAGGACACTATACTATCTGATAGGGGGGCTGAGTTTGAACCCTTATACCTAAGGCTAGGGTTAGATGCTTCAGGGTAGAAACATCCATGTGGCTTTGGGTGTGTGCTCAAGATGTGTGGCACTCAACTTAGGCTAGCTTTTGAAAAAAAAAACTACCATTCCTCTTTCAATAAGTAGGAGATAGCCTAAAGTGCCTTGTTTTCTACTCACGAACAAGATTTCATGTGATGACTAGTGTTGAAATTTGAGCTAAATGATGAGCTATGGTGGATCATACACTAGAATCAACATCATTAACCAAGTGATTAAGAAATGATTAAGACGTAATTAGTGAATAATTAGCAGATAGATTAATGTAGGCATGGATACTCAAAAACCAGCAAATTCTCATTAGGGCTATGCCTCAATTTATAGTGTTTACATCAAGCATCAAATCCCCTTGATTTCTCCATGATTCACTCCCTGAATATCTCCACCTTTTGCCTGATTCTCTCCACCTCTTCTCTTTTCCCTGAATATCTCCCAGAATATCTCCACACTCCTAAATTCTCTCATGCTACCCTTTATTCTCTCCCAGTAGATTCTTCTCACCTTTTCACAGGTTCTTTCACATTTACTCATTCTCTTTTACAGCCTCTAACCAAGGGCTTGTTCCCACACACACCCTATTCACTTGTATTTTTAACACCTCCCCTCAAGTGAATACTCCTAGTACACCTAGACCCTATACCAAGTTTGCCTCCCCTTACTTGATAGTCCGCGCGACTAGTGTCTACTCCTCCCCTCAAGTTATCTCAGCACACCTGGACCCTGTATCAAGTTTCTTTCTTACTTGACAGTCCGCGACCAGTGCCTCAAGTCCCTAAACTCCATAGTCCTTGACACTCTCTCTCTCTATGTGTCCAAGGCTACTATAAGTGCCCGCGACCTTGACTAAAGTGCTCACACATACATCTACCACGTGGCCTACATCATCGGTGGCTCAGAGGTGGTTTTACTTTATTGGGGCAGGTTACATTGGGTTGTGGGGTCTCTTTCTCTCTTTCTCTCAGAGATTTTCACATGGCTCCTCACTCTTTGGAGCCTCACATCTTCTCTTGTCTTCAGTCTTCTTGTCGTGTCAGCTTCTCTTCTCGGGGCAGCTTCTCTTCTTGTGGCAGCTTCTCTTCTCGTGTCCATGTCTTCCTTCAGGTCTTCTTCTCGGTGTGGATCCTCTTCTTGAAAAGAGATATTCTTCTTCTTTCATGGCTGGGGCCATCAGCTCGTCCGTCAGGTCTTTTTGCTCCATGTGAGCAACATGTTTCAATGTTTTGCTGACAGTTCCTTTGGGCTTTATGTTTATCTTTTGTCATTATGCAATGCAAACCCAAATTTATGCGGGAGGTCTTACCTCTTGCCTTAATCTGGACAAGGGCAGTGTCTGTTCCCATTTTTACACTGATAAAATGTGCCCAATACATAATGCGTATTGCATTCATTCTCATGCACATTCCAAATGCAACTCTGGTTGTGAATAATCTTGTATTTGAGTGAGATTTACAGGCATTAACCAAGGGTTAAATGCAAAATGATGATTTTCACAATTTTATCAGCACAATTTTACCAGAAATTACATTAAATTAAGGGTAACCAATTTGTACGGGATGGTTGGAGTATCAAACCAACTCCGATTTGCAATCTGAAGTTATAGGGATCTGTATCAGATACCTATTGGTTAATTTGAACCCTCAATTGCACCAAAGTACAGTGATTAGCACTGATTAATCACTGATTAGCAAATTAATGCTCTGGTTTGTGTGCAGAAAACAGAGTATGCGGGGAGTCCAGATCTGGTGCCTTCCACTTCAAATGAGCTCAAATGCTTTCAAAGGCATCAATAGCAATGAGTCTAGTAGAGGATTAAGCCAAGAAACACAAGATTTGACCAAATAATGAAAGCTTAATCTCTGTTTTACCAAAGTCACCTACAGATTTGATGAAGAGCTTGGATCTCTCTGTAGACTTGATGAAATTGATTTCTGTCTTCACCAGCTTGTAGAGCATGCTTGATTACCCTTTGTGCTAAGAGGAATTGAAGACATTTGAACTGAGCAAGTAGGAATCTCAATTCTCCTTCAGAAAAACGGCGCCTGCAAAATTCGTAAATTCAGCTGCTTCCGCCGGCGGTTTGCTGTGTGGAGTAGATGGGCTTGAAGCTAGGGATGTTAGCTATTATGTGCTAGAAGTTCTTGCCCTAATTTTGAGTGTGCTAGATGCTAGAGACCCTCCACTGGCTGGGGGTGAAGGGGAAGATGAAAAACTCACTAAAAACTGATTTTTTTTGCTAATTTTTTACTAATCCTAATTAATTAACTAATGGGCTCATAAATCTGATTGATTCTAGGCATGGCTCTGATACCATGTTGAAATTTGAGCTAAATGATGAGCTATGGTGGATCATACACTAGAATCAACATCATTAACCAAGTGATTAAGAAATGATTAAGACGTAATTAGTGAATAATTAGCAGATAGATTAATGTAGGCATGGATACTCAAAAACCAGCAAATTCTCATTAGGGCTATGCCTCAATTTATAGTGTTTACATCAAGCATCAAATCCCCTTGATTTCTCCATGATTCACTCCCTGAATATCTCCACCTTTTGCCTGATTCTCTCCACCTCTTCTCTTTTCCCTGAATATCTCCCAGAATATCTCCACACTCCTAAATTCTCTCATGCTACCCTTTATTCTCTCCCAGTAGATTCTTCTCACCTTTTCACAGGTTCTTTCACATTTACTCATTCTCTTTTACAGCCTCTAACCAAGGGCTTGTTCCCACACACACCCTATTCACTTGTATTTTTAACAACTAGGTAGGCCTAAGGCTTTTCAATATTTATGTTGCCTTTTGGTGGGGCCTTTTGTGATTATGATAGTTTGTTTGCAAATTAATATGTGTCATGTGTCTATACGATGTTTCCACATGAAAGCATACGAACTTAGCTAAATGTCTTTTACAAAGTGTCGAGCCAGTTTGTTTGCAAATCAATATGTGCCATGCTACCTTTTGTCTATACGATGTTTCCACATGAAAGCATACAAACTTAGCTAAATGTCTTTTACACAGTGTCGAGCTAGTTTGTTTGCAAATCAATATGTGCCATGCTGCCTTTTGGTGGGGCCTTTTATGATTACGATATTTTGTTTACAAATCAATATGTGCCATGTGCCTATATGATGTTTCCACATGAAAGCATGCAAACTTTGACAAAGGTCTTTTACACAATGCACCAAAAGCAGTGAGAGAGAAAGCGTGCAAGTGCAGAAATAGTATATATTATATGTTTTTTTTTACTTGTAGTTTTTTTGGCCACTGTAAGGCTTCTAAAGTTTCTGCACACCTTAGTGATTCAAAAATGAAAAGTTTATAATTTTAAGCATGTAATCTACTTCCTGTACATATCACCATCTCTCTCTTAGAGACTCTCCTAGTGCTCTCTCATAGTCTCTTCTCCTAGGGGAGGGCATCTCTCCCACACACACACACACACACAACCGTATTGGAGGGCATATACAAAATAGAGATTCTCTCTCTCTCTCTCTCTCTCTCTCTCTCTCTCTCTCTCTCTCTCTCCCACATACACATACACACACTTACTGCAAGGAACTCAACACACCTCAAAGATTGTTTTAGTAGAGATTAGAGGAGATGCTAGAGAGAGTGACACATAATAGATTTAGGGTGCATTTAACACATATTCACTCTAGTGATACATTAATTAATTAGGCCCTATTGGGCTTGATTAATTAATGTATACCAAAAGTGAAGGTTGAAAAACGAAGGTTCAACCTTCGCCTCTCTCTATGGTCTCTCCCCCTCTCTCGAGCGGCCGTTTGTCCTGCTCTCTCTTAGACGCAGCTGTCTGCCTCACAAGGCCTCTCTCTGCGTTCTACAATGCCTATCAAGCATGCCTCTCTCTATGGTCTCTCCCCCTCTCTCGAGCGGCCGTTTGTCCTGCTCTCTCTTAGACGCAGCTGTCTGCCTCACAAGGCCTCTCTCTGCGTTCTACAATGCCTATCAAGCATGCCTCTCTCTTAGCCAACTGCCGTGGAGATATCTCAGCCAATTGCCGCTTAAAATAGTGCACATCCCATCTCTCAGGCCATGTCTGGTTTCGTGCTCATCTCTCTCCCTATCTCTCAACCATCTCTCCTTCCGTGCTTATCTCCCCTCTCCCAAGGTCGGCGGCCTTCTCTCTATCTTCGCGCTCTCTCCCTCTTTGCCACCTTTTTGCACGGCACCCCTCATTTACCACACGTGAAACCAAGGTTTTGGCCCCATAATCAATGTATTTCCAAGGTTTTAGCCCCCCATATTCACCTTAGACCTTATAAGCTATCCACCACCTCACTAATTAATTAATAGCTAAAGAAGAATTTTGGACCCATATTTCGAGGGTGCTTATTTAGTCTATTACATTAATTAATTTTTTTGAGGGTGCTTGTATGCTTAGGGACACTAAGGTTTGAGGGTTCAGTGAGTGAAGAGTGTAATCTCAATGTAGGGTAACATCACAACACATTAAAACTCAACATAATAAAAATAAAAACATATTAAAAATTTTAGAACTGTCAAAAATTCGACATAATCTTACTATAAGCTACGAAGTCAACAAATTCAAGGAGAATAAGCATGAGGAAAGTAATTGTCTATACTTATAAAGATTTTTAAAAAATGAGAACATGTAATACTCTAGAGACATGCCAACCCAAAAGCCAGAAACCTAATCTAGTACAAGGCAGAAACCCAATCTAGTACAAGCTAGAAACACAATCTACAGGAAGCAAGCTTCTTCCTTAGTGAGGCCCACAAATTTACTGAATTCTGGTGACAGCAGTACAAACTCATCTCCATCCACAATTGCTTTTTTAAACTTGTATGCTCTTTCCCAAACAAAAAGATATGATGTATGATCTTGCTCATCGTCAATGACAATGTGATTGCCACAACTTCCAACCTCTACATTATGGTTGCCATGCACACTTTCATTACTTTGTCCTCCATGAGCATTTTCACCTTCATCATCTTGATGTTCTTCTGTGTTGTATCTTGCATGTAGAGGATTGAAGTATCTATAACCAGGAGTATCTGCAAAGAAGATTTCATCAATGTCTATGCACTGGGTCAAATGAGGGAGCTTCATCACTTTCCAAACGGTAGCGGATCTCGTCCTGCTCATACCTGTAATTATCCATGAAGCTGTTGGGTAGTATTTCCTCGTGCGAACCATTTTGAGAGAAGAGTACTTTGTAGTGAAGCACCCAACTTGTTGGCTATGTGATTGTCCATGTATATATATGCCCTTTCAAACAAATTTATAGGTGACAAGCATCCTTTGTTTTTCAAGTCTACTTGTCCATAAAGGCAATAGAGTTGATGCCCTCTTGTTATCTCCTCACACTGGAGATATTATGCGAGAAGAACTTGAAATGCGGCTTATGTAAATCTTTCATACAGTATTCTATCATGCCTTCAAATGTATGCATTTTAATCTATCTTAGTCCTCTACACATTACTATAGCACCCTCCAGTTTGAAGAAATCCCAACCTAAATATCTTTTGATGGTTTTGCCTATACTTATGAGTGATGGTGCCATGAGACTTATAACCATTTGAAAATATAAGTGGTTCAAAGTACCACCTTTTTCTAATGCAAACATTCCTTTTCAACAATCCATCCTTATAAAATCTTCGAGTAACATGAGAGATGAATGTCTCTATTTCCTATAGCCACCACAATCACTAATACTTCAAAGAGGTTTTTTTCCTTCTCCAGTGGAAATTGAGGAATTTTGTGGATAGAGGGTTCTGAGTCTACATTCTTTCATTTGTCAAGGGTTGTTTGCCTTTTGAGTTGCGATGTACATATCCTGCACAATAAGGTTTTGCTTAACATTGCTTCATTTTATTACCAAATGAATGTGTAACATTACTTTATTACCGAATCATCCTTGTAAAGGCTAATTAAACCAATTAAAAAAGGACCCAAATGTGGTTGATTTTTAACATTTGGATTCCTGGCTTTAAACACTAAGTGCTTATTAACATTGTGCGTGTTTGTTTGCACATGTATTTTTGAAGTGCCTTCTTAGAGGATATTATTAATTTCTTCTCTTGCAAAATATATTATTCTGCATGATCAATATATTGAGAAAGCAAGGAAAATAAAATTCAATAAGCATAGACACACATATATATATATATATAATTTAACTATTACATAATTAAATAATTAACAACATAATCAACAAAGCAAGGGAAATAAATTTAATAAGCATAGATAGATAGATATATTTATATTATTTAACTGTTACATAATTAAAGAATTAACAACATAATTAACACGGGTTAACTATTATGTAATTAAATAATTAAATAATCAACAACATAATTAACACGGGTTAACTATTACATAATTAAATAATTATCAACATAGAGGTAAGCAAAGAACGTGATAAATGCAAATAGAAGAAACGGCATAAACGGTGTTAGACCGTTAGCCCAATGAGGTAACATAATTAACACGGGTTAACTATTACATGATTAAATAATTATGAACATAGAGGTAAGCAAAGAACGTGATAAATGCAAATAGAAGAAACGGCATAAACGGTGTTAGACCGTTAGCCCAATGCGCAACGTATAAACGCTGAGGGGAAAAAAAACACAGTATAAGTTTAAACGCCAAGGGAAAAAAGGGAAAAAACCAGAGTATAAACAAAATGAAAAGTGTTAGAGGAAAATTGGAAATTCTCCTCCTCAACAATAATTAATTCATAAACAAAATGTGGTTGCTTATACGCTCTGAGTTTTCTAGCATGAATGTCGAGAAAAAGAAATATGAAAACTTTCAATAAGTATATAATTTATAGAAATTGAAAAGGTATATGATGCATCCAACTCTTCTAGAAATCAATGCAGAAACAAGTTTGGGGAAAAACAAAAATGGAGATTCAGATTCTCATAAAGCGCTCTTTGCAGAAGCGCATGCATTCTTTTTGCATGAAGTCACCAAACGGTTTACACAGAAAATATAAATTTGAATACCAATAGAGTGTGCTTTTATCCTTCACTGCACGGAGGCGACAAACAATATAGGCGCCTTCCAGAGGTGTCACAATGTGAGGACATGGATGGCATTTAGCCCTAGGCACAGTAAATGCAAAAGGTTGGGCTTCATCACAAAGTAAGAGTGAGGAAGATGGGCGACAATCCACCTTCATGATATTATTGATATTATGAAGAGGCTTCCTCTTTGGTGGCATCATGAGTAGAGGAAAGAAGAAGTTAAGCAGATTGAATACAAATTAACAGAAACAATACTGCTCATTAAATACTGCAGAAACTGAATCATGCAATGACATGCAAGGTTTTCTAGAATAAGGTACATCATTAGTATGGCATGGAGAGAGAAGTACCACTCAGACGGCAACATGCGAGTTCTCGCATGCAGGTAGAACCTGCCAGAACTCAGAAGAAACCAGAAGATCGTAGTGTCATGTAAAGCAATCTGACACGGCGTGCAACTACAATGTTGGAGAAGATTGGCGAGCAGAACAACGTTCTGGCAGGTAGAACTTGCCAGAACTCAGAAGAAACCAAAAGATCGTAGTGTCATGCAAAGCAATCTGACACGGCATGCAACTACAATGTTGGAGAAGATTGGCGAGCAAAACAACGTTGGCCAGCAATCGAACCTTGGAGAAGCATGTGAATGACAACTAGCAAGGCCCCACCTACAGCCGTCTAATCGAACAACCGGCAAACTCTCGAACGTGCAACCCAACAACGACACCATAGAAGAGAGGCACCTGCACCCGTCCATGTGAAATAGAAGATAACTAGGAAGAACGTTGGAAAAGAAGCACGTGAAAAACCACCAGCAAGCCCACTTACAGCCGTGCAGAGAAACAATCGGCAAACCCTCGAAACCAAACAAGGACACCAGAAAAGATAGACACCTGTAGCCATCCAGACTGATGACTGCAGGAGCGAATAATACTGCGAAAAAGACGATCGAACAAGAGGACACGTGTCAAAAAACCATGCAATAAAATACGCTACAAAGTTTTTTTTTAAATTCCTTCTCATTAATAAATTAATTCAAGAAAAAACATTGGGGTGCTTATTTGGTGCAAATATCCAATTTTGATCACCTCTCTTAAGAGGGGAAGGATCGTTCTACAGGGCAGACATGACAAACACTGTGAGTTGCGCTGCAGTTCCTATCTTCTGCTCGCCCCCCTCCTCCGATTTCCCACCGAGACGAGCTTTCCCGAATGTAGCTCTTTACTCGCCACTTCATCGCTCGGCACCACCCCCACCATCAGCAGGATGTCCAAGTTCGTTAACTTTCTCTGCATCGCTATCCAAACTGAGCTTCCTAATCCTCACTCATGCAGGGCACAACCGCATGAAACACAACAGAAGCGTTGTGGTAGTCAGGGCAATAAGCTCCCCATTGGATTCCGATGAAGACGAGAACTGCGACAGCTACGGAGGATCAGAAGGCAGGCGGCTTCGAGGTGGAAGAAATGCGACTCAGAAAGCAGCAAGGTTTCCACGGGGAAATGTGCAAGAGCTTGAGGAGCCTGCTGCAAGGGCTAATGTTTCCTGGCCATCTCAGGATCAGCATGCCAGGGCTTCGTGGTCATCTGAAAAGCAGCAAACCAGGGCCCTCTCGTCAGCCGAGAATCAACACACTGCGTTCTTGCCATCTCAAAAGCAGCACAGGGATTCTTTCTCATCTCAGAATCCGCACAAGGTATCCTTCTCATCTCAGAATCAACCTATAAACTCCTGGTCACCTGAGGAGAAGCAGGCTAGAGATTCCAGGTCACCTGTGAAGCAGGCTGTGGCTTCCTGGGCATCTGAGAACGAGGGCCGTTTCTTATCTGAGAAGCAGCCTAGAGTTTCTTCACCACGTCAGAATCGACCTTCTAGTCTCCACAACAAGTTCTCCATCTTTGAGGGTGTTGCCGAACCAGACATATTCCAGCTTTCTTCCAACAATGGTGCTGATGCTCCCTTTTTCTCCGCAGAAGAAGCAGATTCTTCCTCGAATTTTGACAGACAAAACGCATCATATAGTAGAGGTCTGGAGCCTAGAGTCCAAAACTTCCAGCCTAGCTTCCAAAATTTCCACCAGGAAGGCTCCGTAGGTGAAGTCAACCCTCAAAAGGGTTCCATGTTTATATCCAAGCTGGAGGAAATATTGTCCAACTTTAAGAAGAAAGATAGTTTTTCTAAACGGAGTGGTTCCATTGCAGGTCTGAATGATGAGGGCACAAGAGATGATTTTGCCCCATCACCTCTGCGAAATCGTTCACATGCTGATCGGGGACTCCGGGGCACAAGTAGTGAACGTAACAGGGCACAAGCCAACAGTGTTTCAAAACCTTTGAGAAAGGACATGCAAAATACAGACTTCAGCCTTCCAACTTCTGTTGAGGATGCAAGTAGGAAGGATGTAAGAGAGAATAGGCAAAGCCGATATGAAGATGGAAGATTTTCTCCAAGGGATGGCGCAGAGGAAAGGCAAAGTGGCCTTGGAGAATGCAGAAAAGAGAATGCAGGAAGAGACCATGAAGCAGGGACTGCACCTTTCAACCTATTTGCAAGTTCCCCTTCTGTACCCTGGGAAGCTGACAGAAGGTACTCAGCTGCTAAGCCACGGATCCCCATTGGAAGAGGGAATGCCAAGGTGCCAGTCCAGCGAGTATCTATGTCTGTTGGTTCTCGGTCGAGCCCCTCTCAAGCATCAGTTCTTGGCAGGAACTCAAAATATTCAAAGCTTGATCCACAGGCTGGAAGAGGGAGTACTGATGTCTTGAAGTCCAGTCGAAGAGCTAAACAAACTGAATCATGGTTTAAGAATAAGGAGGGCAGTGAGATGTGTGGCTTACTGGAGTTGGAAGAAGATGAGGGTACAACTTGGATTGGCTTTCAAAAGTCACGAGCAGGAAAATCTGCAGAGCCAGTGGAGAGTGTCAACTTTGACTGGACTGATTCAGATACTGAAGACGATGCAGATAATACCTTGTCCATCCCTTCAGACGCTGAAGATGATGTTGAAGATGACGTGGCTACTAGTTTGAACTCTGGTACAAGGTTTCGGCATAGCAGGAAATCCAATCAGCCAGCATCAGGGACTCACTCTAAGCACAACTCTTCTGCAATCTCTCGAATGGGTGTGAACACCGGTGCATCTGCGTCTTCTGACGGTGGAGACAGCAGTAAAACTGCAAGCTGGCATAACCACACTCGACCAGATCTCCCTTTTGAATTCCAGTACAGCTATTCAGAGACCCCTAAAGCACCAATTTTACGCTACCGGGAGCGTCCGTATTCTCCATTTGGTCCCACTACGATGGGAAGACCATGGACAGGGCGTGCACCTCTGAAGAAAAGCAAGAAGAAGCTGCCAGAGTTTGATTCTTTCAATCCCCCACCAAGAGGAAAGAAAGGAATAAAGTTTGTTCAAGACCCGGGTCCTTATCCTGAAGGCCAAGGCCCAAAACCATCAAAGTCAAGGGACGAGATTCTGGGAGAGCCTTTGACAAAGGAGGAGATTGTATATCTTGTGGAAAAATGTCAGCGTGAAAGTCGTCAACTCAATCTTGGTATGGTTTGGAATGCTACTAAACTATGCATAGTGCAGGCGTGTTTTCCCAACCATTAATTTTCCTGTTGCAAGTATAGTTGAATTCTTGTGTTTTCTATCATGTCCATGGAAATACGCTTGTGAATGGTTAAATAGTGCCTATGTAAATATGATTGTGGATGGGCAAATAGTAGTGGACGTTTCCTTTGATTAGGTAGTACTACGTTCACTTCTCCATGGCAGAGTCATTGCATACATAAGGGGCTTTGTTCTGATATTTTGGCTGTCCTTAGGAATTCCCCTTACCCTTTGACTTTCCCCTTACCCTTTGAAAGTCATCAATGCCTTTCAACCTGAGGATCATTTCTTTGTAGGTGGCAATTTATTGATTCAAGGGTTTACCCCTCATTTCACAGGGGAGGAGTGGACTCTGTAGGCAGAGGGCTGAAGGTTCTCACCAAGAATGATCAAGGAAATGATGATAAAATGAGGAAGAGGGCAGCCCATATATATACCCCATCATGAGCTGGCTGACTGCCTCCTAGTGGCCTACACGACCTGAAAATAGGTGAAATACTCCATAAAATCGGTGGGCAACCCACATCAAAGGCCCATAAAATAGGGAAAAATATGGGAAAAATGGGGATAAATATGGGGAATGCTTGAGCATAGAAATGCCCCCCATAAACACCAGAAAAGCCACCAACAAGAGATGAAGGGTAGGCTGCTGTTGTCGAAAACCTATCTCCTCGAGTAGCCGTTGCAACGAAATCACCTCACAAGCAATCGAACAAGCCGCTCGATACTCCGCCTCAGTCGATGAAAGCGCCATTGTAGGCTGCTTTTTACTCGTCCATGAAATGGCTCCAGATCCAAGAGCAAAACAATACCCTGTAGTGGATCGTCGGGAATCCGCATCTCCAACCTAGTCGGAGTCGCTCTAGCCACGTAAAGTGGCCCCCTCTCCATAGAAAATGCCAAAATACTTGGTACCTTTCTTGCCACAACATGCGGAGTGCTGCCTGCCAATGAGTGTCGAATGGTGCTTGCATGAAAGCACTGAGAGTTCCCACCACAAATCCACAATCAAGCCGTGTGTTGAGTGTCAAAACCCGAGATCTCTCCGTGAGGAAAATTTGCAAGACAGCCATGAAAAGCAAGACAAAGCAACGAGCCTAACCCTAGAAGGCAAAGCGGAAGAAACATATCTGGGTGCATGCATACTCGCCACCCAACCATGATAGCCGTGAGCGAGGCTCACAATCTTGGCCGTCCCCACCGAGCCACGAGCTAGAGCGTCAAGCTCTCATGAGTGCTCTGCCATCGTCCTCATCCGCGGTACTCTACCACCCGGGGTTGTCCCCCAAGGACGTCAGCCTCCTGCGCGATGGTGCTCTTGCTCCACGCGCTCTGCACTCCTCTGCTCCATCCATTGGTGTGTGCCCAACTGCCCAACTGTTACCCCTCCCCCCAATAAATAGGGAAGGAACGCCCAAAAAGCACACACTATCAATAGCGGACCAAAAAGCACATGTCCGCCCACAACATATCACACTCTAGCTCGCCAATCTGCCTGCCCCTAGCGTGCACATGACATACTCCCCTTCCTCAAAAGAGCTCACTCTTGAGCTCAAGAAAAAGAACTCAAGGAGAAGTTGTCACACTCACAACACTAAAGAAACACCCTCTATTGGTCGAAACCAATAGTCTCAAGGACAATCCGACTAAGAGATCGACTTGCTCAAGTAACATGACATGAGCATCAATTCCTAGTCACAAAAGCTGAATCCGAGCAAATGGATCATCTGAGTAACTTGAAGCTGACAATGCTACCAGTACCAAAGGTAAGCAACCACTGTCCTAAAGAGTTATCCCAAAACTAGAAGTATCTTCCATTTGACTACCATGCTTTCATCTTGATGTCCTCTATAAATCTGGTCTAGAAAAAAAACACAAAACTGGGAAAACGAGAACCTACTATTGAAGCCTGAACCAAGTGGAACACAATAGTAGTCTCTTCCCAAACAAGAGAAGAACCGATCTTCTAGTAAAGAACATCAATTTGTCCTTCGTCACCTCGGAAGTCTAACTTCTAAACAGACCTCGGAAAGTCTATGAGTACCTTGGACATAAGAAACAACTGTTCCAACAGACTTGGTTATGACTCAAGCTAGCATCTATCATAACTGTCTGAATCAAAAGTAAAGTATCTATCCCTCAAAAATGTTGAGATAGCCTTGTGTTTGTAGGCGCAGAGTTTGAATGAAGTCTTGACAATCTGGCGTAGCCCCGTAACATGCGATGGATCATGGCGTCCCATACCACCATGATACACCCCATACCCGTGCAACGATTACTACAAAACACCAGTTTGTGGATCTGTGTCGCGATCTATCAAAAACAATAAATGCCAATGGCTGATCATGTGCCACAAACTGAAACAAGTTCTCGAAAGGAAGAACTCCAAACGAGACTAGTGATCATAACTCGATCCAGGGATAAGACATCTCTGTACACAAAGAAGAACAACCTTGACCAGCATCCCAGTCAAAGTATTTGTCAAAACCCGAGATCTTTCCATGAGGAAAATCTGCAAAACAGCCATGAAAAGCAAGACAAAGCAACAAACCCTAACCCTAGAAGGCAAAGCGGAAGAAACATATCTGGGTGTAGGCATTCTTGCCACCCAACCATGACAGCCATGAGCGAGGCTCACATTCTTGGCCGTCCCCACCGAGCCATGAGCTAGAGCGTTAAGCTCTCACGAGTGCTCTGCCATCGTCCTCATCCGGTGTACTCTACCACCTGGGGTTGTCCCCCAAGGACGTCGGCCTCCTGTGCGATGGTGCTCCTGCTCCACGCGCTCTGCACTCCTCTGCTCCATCCATCGGTGTGTGCCCAACTCTTACCCCTCCCCCCAATAAATAGGGCCCCTCCCCCCAATAAATAGGGAAGGAACAGTCCGAACTTCTATGAGAAAAAGAAAAGAAAAAGTTCGAGAGAAGAAAGGGTTCATGGGAACCCACTTGTTGCTGGACTACTCAGGAAAAAACCCCTGCTTTTTTTATCCTTTTTCTTAATGGCCAGGTAAGTTTTTAACTTTGCTTCTTAAAAAAATAAATAAAAAAATGGCTGCCTAAGAAAGCAACTCGGCCTGCTTTCTTGGTTGCCTACCTGCACCATAGAGAGAGGGGAATCCCGATTTGGCTGCGCCCATCTGGGCTGTCCATCATGCCTTGCCCTAGCCTGCCTGCAGGGTTCTTTGACCTGCCCGCCCTGGCCACGCTCTTGGGCTACCCACTGGCCGCAGGTCAACCTGACTTGGTCGAGCCCAGGCGGAACCTTCTTCCCTGCCCGCAGGCAAAGCTGGGCTTTTGCATGTCACCTCAGCCTGTTTGCGCCCCCCAAGTTGGCTGCCATCTTTGCCGCCACTGTTCCCAGATCTGCCCGCACTCCTGGCTGCCCTGTGTGCCTTGGGCTGGCCACCCACAGGCCTGAACATGGCCGCCTTGTGGGGTGGCCTTTGGCCACCTTGCAGCCCAGCCACGCAGCCGTGGGCTGGCTGCTGGCGACATCTAGGCCGGCCACCATGCCACCAAACCGCCCACAGTTGGGCATGTTCCCACGAGCAAAAGCAACGCAGCAGCAAATCGAAGACAGCCCAAAACACACGAATCCCGAGGCGCTCTACACGACGCAACCATCACGGGCATACAAACATGGCGTTTTTTCTCACAGCAATCATGGTATAAAAACCACGTGCATCCATGGTGCTTGTTCTTGCACACCCGCCAGCTTTCTCTCTCTTTCTCTCTTCATCTTGCTATAACCTACATATGTATGCTGCAGGAAACATAGAAAGAACTCACCCGAAGGTGTCCCGCTTGCATCTTCCTCCCGGAGAGGCTCTGATACCACTGTCAAAATCCCGAGATTTCTCTGAGAGGAAAATCTGCAAAACAGCCATGAAAAGCAAGACAAAGCAACGAACCCTAACCCTAGAAGGCAAAGCAGAAGAAACATATCTGGGTGCAGGCATACTCGCCACCCAACCATGATAGCCGTGAGCGAGGCTCACAATCTTGGCCGTCCCCACCGAGCCACGAGCTAGAGCGTCAAGCTCTCATGAGTGCTCTGCCATCGTCCTCATTTGGTGTACTCTACCACCCGGGGTTGTCCCCTAAGGACATCGGCCTCCTGCACGATGGTGCTCTTGCTCCACGCGCTCTGCACTCCTCTGCTCCATCCATCGGTGTGTGCCCAACTGTTACCCCTCCCCCCAATAAATAGGGAAGGAACGCCCAAAAAGCACACGCTATCAATAGCGGACCAAAAAGCACATGTCTCTCCACAACATATCACACTCTAGCTCGCCAATCTGCCTGCCTCTAGCGTGCACATGACATTGAGCAATCAAATCAAGAAACCAACCAGGTTCCTATATTGAAGTGTAATTGCCACTGGATCGGATCTAGAAGAGGAAAGTTTGATGTCGGGGTCCATGGGGGAAGTGATGGGCTTACAATCTGTCATCCTGAAAGCCTCCAACAGCTTTGTAACATACCGCTGCTGTGAGATGAATATGCCATCTAAGCGTTGAAAAACTCCAATCCAAGAAAGAAGTGAAGCAACCCAAGATTTGTCAGCTCAAATTCTTGACTGAGGGCAATCTTTGTCTGAGCAATGTGTGCTGCATGGCTACTTGTGATGATCAAGTCGTCCACATAGAGAATGATGAGAGTATACAACCCTTTCTCGGGATAAAGTAGAGATTTGGATCAGCCACTGACCGCTTGAAACCCTTTTGTTGAAAGAAAGCATCAATCTTCTCATACCAAGCCTTGGGGGCTTGTTTCAAACCATATAAGGCCTTTTTCAGCTTGTAGACTACACTTTTGGAGCTAAGAACCTGAAATCCCGGGGGCTGTCCCGTATAAACTTCCTCCTTCGAGGTTTTTGTTATTCGTCTACATTCGAGGTTGCAGGATTGTAGAGCCGATAACCTTCAGATTTAGAGCTATAACCAACCAAAATATGATGCTTGGACTTAGTGTCGAGCTTTCCCCTGTCACCATTAGGTACATGAACAAATGCATTAGACCCAAAAACCCGAAAATGAGAAACTGTGGCTTTTCTACCGAGGTAGGCGTGAAAGGGGGTCTATCTTGGCACATTAGTCTTAGGGGACCGATTAAGAATATAAACAACAGTAGCAATTGCCTCTGCCCAAAGCTTTTGAGGAAGACTCCCATGTTCCAACATAGTCCGAGCCATCTCAATCACCATTTGGTTCTTCCGCTCCACCACGCCGTTCTCTGAACGAGTACCTGTGTTGGCAAACTCCCTTTGAATGCCATGTAGCTCACATTATTGGTTAAATTGATGAGAAGTAAACTCGCCGCCTTTATCGGCTCGAAATGTCAAGACAGAGTGTCGCGAGTGTTTCTCCACCAAGGTTCTCCATGTTTGGAATCTGTTGAAAGTTTCATCTTTGGACTTGAGAAAATAGGCCCATGTATATCGGCTAAAATCAACCAAGAGAAAAGCATAATTGGCAGAACCAAGAGACGGAGTGCGCATCGGGCCGTGCAAATCCACATGAACCAACTCCAGAGGTGCCATATCTCGTTGTGTAGCCTTCTTTGGAAAGGCCTCCCAATGTTGTTTCCCTTTGAGGCAAGAGTGACAAGGGCCCTCACGTGTGCCAACATCTGGTAATCCATCCACCAGTTGCTTCCGAAATGCCTTCCGCAAGGCCTCCAAATGAAGATGTCCAAATCTAGCATGCCAAAGGTTGCCTGTGTGGGTACTTGTGTGAGAGTAAAGAGTCGTGAGTTTGTAGTGGCCATGGTCCTCCATGCCTTGGCGAAAGATCTTGTTAGTGAGAGGGTCCCGAATGATCACTGAGTCCTCCATAAACTCCACCTTAGTGCCCAATTTGTAAATCTCATGTACAGAAAGGAGATGAAATCCTAAATCTGGCACACATAGCACTTTGAGGTGTACTTCCCTCCATTGCCATCCGGAATGAGGGACATTGTCCCTTCGCCATGAATGGGGACAATAGAGTTATCTCCAATGGCAACTCTGCCATGGCATTGCTACAGTTCATCAAGCCAATCCTTGCGATAAGTCATGTGCTATGTACCGCTGTCCAAAATTGACTGAGGAGAGTGGGAACAAGAAGAAAGAGCTTGCTCAACCATTGGAGAGGGAGTCTTGGACTCGAGATCAATCAAGGTGACAAAAGCTGACTCCTACACAACTTTGGCGGATGAACTTACCCCTTTGTCCTTTGACTTCCCTTCCAAATCCCACATGCGACTCCGGCATTGTCGCCATAAGTGCCCCTGTTTGGAGCAATAATCACAAACCTTCTGTTTGCTAGAAGAATTAGAAGTTGAAGACCCCTTCGGCTTTGCATCCTTGGGAGTCCTTAGAATCCTTAGAAGGACGTGCCCCCACCTTTGCCTCTGTTAGGCTGTCCCCCTCTCTGTCCAATAAAAGCGTGGTTACCTTTCTTTGAAGAAGAATCCCTGAATCTGCTCTCCTGATCAAGGACCATAGGCACCAGCTCATCCCAGGTAATGGTTTCCATCCATCCGGAGGTAAGGAGTGAAGAATAGAAACTCTCATATTTCGGGGGCAACTGAGCAAGTAGCCGGATGGCCATATGAAACGAGACCCAAGCAGGGGTCACCCCTTCCTGGACTCACTTCTCCAGTTAGCACTTTAATATACACTCTTAAAAGACAATAGCACAAGACAAAATAGCAAAAAGTAATTAACAACTCTGAGCATAGATAGATGACACCACACTGAGGCCGGAACGGCCGGCCCCCCCGCAAGGAAATGATATTATTACTTGGGAGAATTTGTTACAAGTACACGGGCCAAAGGCCAGATTTCCAATAAGCAATGCACAATGAAAACAAAGTATCAAACCCAAACATGTTTGTTGATGCCGAGTCTGCAGTCACCAAGGGCTGCCCCGTCCATAGCACCTTCCAGAGTCACACTTCGCGTGCAATCCACCCGTCCCTGGCACTACGGATCACGCCGTGCCAGTCCTAGCGATGGGGCACCCTCACGGAGTTGACTCGGTGAATGGAAGAGGAGTCCAGACATAGGAGAGCAGGAGAATTCCTCATTCTTCGCGATGAAAATTTTCTGGAGCCACCGTACAGCCAGTAGGAAGAGTGAAACAACCTGGGCCACTTGTAGGAAATGCGTATGTCCTAAATCCACGCGGATAACCCCACTGGTTTGACCTGCTATACCTGCTGTACCTGCTGCTGTACCTGCTGTACGACCAGAATCAGCAAATAATGAAGGTGCTGTACCTGCTGTACCTGCTGGTGTACCTGCTGTACCTGCTGTACGACCAGAATCAGCAATTAATGAAGGTACTGTACCTGCTGTACCTGCTGGTGTACATGCTGTACCTGCTGTACGACCAGAATCAGCAATTAATGAAGGTACCGTACCTGCTGTACCTGCTGTACCTGCTGGTGTACATGCTGTACCTGCTGAACGACCAGAATCAGCAATTAATGAAGGTACTGTACCTGCTGTACCTGCTGTACGACCAGTTTCATGAGAATAATGAGTGCTCCAGCCTGTTTTCTCTAAAATCCCAGCCAACAATTGTGTTTTCTTCCTCTAAAATGCAAGGGAGAGGGCTGGAAGTGAGGCGCCTTCCTCCCATGCAAAAGATTGGGTGTGGTAGGTGGGGTAGGTGGCCAACCCCCACCCCACATGCTATAAAAGGGTGCCCAGGCCAAAAGAGGGTGCCCACACTTATAAAGTGTCCACCTACTTTTAATGAAGTCTGAAACCTGTAAGTTATAAGGCTTATAACTTAAAACTCTTATTTAAATAAGGATTTCCCACCTGTTCACACGCCACAAAACCTGTCAGAAGACAAGGCATTCCACGGCTCACGGGAGGGCGTCCCCGACCCCTGAGCTAGACACACATGTCAGGCATGCAAACGAAACCAGTTCACGCGAAAACATTTCAAAGGCAGGCAAACATGAGTGCACAATGCAACATTGTTAAAGGATAATCTCCGTTCATGTACTTGCACAATACTTGACATTTCCGGGCACAAACAGGCCCACCGGAAAGTCAATTCCAGGTACACACACAGTGTACAATCCACCCGTCCCTGGCACTACGAATCACGCCGTGCCAGTCCTAGCGGTGGTAATCCAGAAACATACACCGTGTGCAATCCACCCGTCCCTGGCACTACGAATCACGCCGTGCCAGTCCTAGCGATGGAGCACCACTACGGAGTATGCTCATCCAGAGCCCAAAGCTCACACAAGAAGATAAGAGGACCATTAGATAGCTCAATGGTGACATCTCCCCGTCTTCTAAACAGTTGTCCGCAACTGAAAAGCTTCCAAATAGTCATGGAGAAGCTGCGGATAATCTTTGAAGTAGTCCTCATCAACCCACTTAGCATCAATGGGGAGATAGTTCTTGAACTTCACCAAATAGCGTCTTACAAGCTTGCCTGCAGATAGCTTACGCTCTTTATGAAACACAATCTGCTCTGGTTGCAAAATCTCTTCCAACTCATCCACTTCTGGTGGATCCTCAATGATAGGAAGACTTGGTTCCGGACCCACATACTTTCGTAAGAGGCTAACATGGAAAGCATTATGTATCTTCCAATGGGATGGCAATGCTAAACGAAAAGCAACTTCATTGATCTGCTCAATGACCTTGAAAGGCCCATAATACCTGGATGAGAGCTTGGGAAACATCCCCTCCTTACCAGATCTCTTACGGAGTCTAGCTTTTTCGAATTTCAGCAATACCCAATCATTTACCTTGACATCCAAATGCTTTCTATGCTTGTCTGCAGCCTTCTTATGCTTCTCTTGAGAACGGGCTATGGCTGTCCGTACCTGTGCAAAGGCAACATCCAAGTCCCTGACAAAGTCATCAGCAGCAAAAATCTCATCCTTAGTACGTAGGATGGGAGGCAATACCACTTTGCCATAAACTATCTCAAAGGGAGCCTTCCCAGTAGAAGCATGCACCGTGTTATTGTATGCAAACTCCACAAGTGGCAAATACTTTTCCCACAAAGTCTTTTGATCAGCTACATAGCATTTGAGAAGGTCCAATACGGCTGAATTTGCTGCTTCACTTTGACCATCGGTTTGAGGATGAAAAGCGGATGAAAAATTCAGCTTTGTGCCCATATTGTCAAAAAGTGCTCTCCAGAAGAGACTGGTAGTTCAAGGATCACGGTCACCCACAATAGATTTAGGCATACCATGATGCTTGAATACCTGTGATAAGAAAACTTTTGCCATATGATCTGCCTTGATCGTTTTCTTGACCGGCAAGAAATGAGCTTGCTTGCTAAACCGGTCAACGATAGTCCATATAGCATCATTACCTTGCTGAGTGCGAGGCAAATCCATGATGAAATCCATAGCTATACTCTCCCATGGCTGCGAGGGAATAGGCAATGGTAGAAGCAACCCAGGAGACTTCTGACGATCAAACTTGACCTTTTGGCAAATGAGGCAAGCACGTACATAAGCCTCAATGTCCTTCCTCATCCCTGGCCAAAAGAAGTAGCGTTCAACCATATGAGTAGTAGGTAGAATACCTCTATGTCCTGCATACGGTGGAGCATGGCATTCTTCCAACACTTTTTGCCTCAAATCTGTGAGCACACAAAGGCAATTATCTTTAAGGAGATACCCATCTTTGATCACATATGATGCATGAGTATGACCAGCCACCAAATCAGCCCATAAATCTGAAAAATCAGCATCTATATGGTACTTATTTTGCATAGACGACAAGTCTCCATGAGAGGCAATTGAGATAGAAGCTACATACGGCCTTCGAGACAATGCATCGGCCACGACATTCTTCTTTCCCGGTGTATGCACAATCTGAAAATGAAACATAGAGAGGAAATTTGCCATCCGCATATGCTTCTCTGAGAGCTTAGTTTGTGTGAGAAAATACCGTAAGCTTTGGTTGTCGGTCTTCACCATAAACTCTGCACCCAGAAGATAGTGCTTCCAAATGGTCAATGCATGAATCACTGCCAATAGCTCCTTCTCATAGATCCCCAAAGAAAGCTCCGTATCACGCAAACGGCGGCTCTCAAATGCCACGGGGTGTCCTTCCTGGTTTAGGACAGCACCTAAACAATCTCCACATGCATCACATTCCACAAAGAATGGCTTGTGCAAGTCAGGAATGATCAACACGGGCCCAGATATGATTGCATCCTTTAGTGAATAGAAAGCTTTGCTTTCCAATGAAGTCTACTGAAAGGAGACTTTCTTCTTTGTGAACTGATGAAGAGGGGCAGCAATCAAAGCAAAATGCCATATGAACCGTCTATAGTATGAGCATAACCCAAGAAAACTACGAATCTCATGCACTGACTTGAGTTCAGGCCAATTCTTGATAGCCTCAATCTTGGCGGGATCCATTCGTATGCCATCTTGAGAAACAATGTGCCCAAGATAATGAATTTCGGAGAGGAAGAACTCACTCTTCTTAGCATTGATGTGAAGTCTATGCTTTCGGAGTTCTTCAAAGACTATGGCCAAATGCTTTCTGTGCTCTTCTTCACTCTTGGAATAAACCAAGATGTCATCGAAGAAAACTCCAGTGAACGATCGATGATCTCTAAAAATCCTGTCCATCATACGGTTAAAAGTGGCAGGAGCATTTGTAAGACCGAAAGGCATAACAAGATACTCGTACAAACCAAATGCTGTCCTGAAAGCTGTCTTATGCACATCCTCTGGTACTACCCATACTTGATGATATCCACTCTTCAAATCAATTCGGCTGAAATATGCCGAGCCATCCAATCTATCCAAAATATCATCAATACGAGGAATAGGAAACCTATTCTTGATGGTTAGTTTATTTAGAGCCCGATAATCCACACACATACGATAAGAGAGATCCTTCTTCTGCACTAGAAGTACGGGAGAGCAATACGGTGAAGAGCTAGGGCGGATCAAACCTTTTTGCATGAGCTCATTGACTTGCTTCATGATCTCCTCCTGCTGTGATGCACTCACACGGTATGCCGGCCTATTTGGTGGAGAACTGCCAGGCACAAGGTCTATACGATGATCCTCCGGCCGTGGTGGTGGTAGCTCCCCTGGAAGTGAATCTGTAAAGCAATCTTCATATTGTTTCAAAAATTCCAGCCTATCACATGTGAGAGAATCAAGAGAATGATCAACATGGTCTACTCTATCACGAACAAAAATCATGTACGAGCAAAGACCCTTTCTCATGGCTTTATTTATTTGAATGTGGGATACAATAGGGATAGAATTCCCTTCCACACCGGCATCAATAACATGCTCTTAGCCCCTATGCATAAATGTGATCCGGTTGGTCTTGTAAGCCTTGCGAGGATCAAGACGGGAGTGCCAAGGCTTTCCAAGCAATACATCACACCCATTTAATGGTGCAATGAGGAAGTTCTCATGGTCCAAATATCCCTGAATATGCATGCGAAGCTTGCCAATAAGGGGTGTGACCTTGACTTGCTTGCCAACAAATGCACTTCCGGCCTCAATCTCCGGTCCCATGTCATCCACACTAATGCCCAATGCTGTAGCCATTTCCAATGATATGAAGTTGTCCGTGGCACAATCATCAAACATAAATAATGCGGGTTGATCTTTGAGCTGTCCCCATGCCTTGCATACCATCCTATCCAAAGCATCATGGGCTGTCCCCCCTTGTACATCGGGCACCATATGCACATTAACCTTGGTTTCCTTTGCATCCTCTTTGCCTGCTTTCTTTGGGCATTGCCGGACCATGTGATCTTTACTACCACAAGAAAAGCACTTACCGTCACGTATATATTGCACCCTTTGTTCCGGAGTAAGTCCATAGTTAGGCCTTTTGTTGGGACGCTTCTTCTCTGAGGTACTTTCAGCTTTTGGAGCTCCCTTAACTTCATTGGAGTCCCTTTTAGGTGGCTGTCCACCCTTATGCAGATTTGGGACAGCCTTGTCCTTCCCCTTTTGAGCATGTCCATCTCTATAATTTTGCTTCAGCTTTTGCTCCAATTGTTCGGTGGCCAAAGCAGCTGAAATGAGCTGTTGTAGAGTGTGGTTTGGGTACAACTCCAAGCCCGATTGGTAAACCGGTTGGAGTCCCGATTCAAACTTTCTCTTGCGTTCCTCATCATTTACCTGCATAATAGGGGAAACTTCCAAGAGTGTTTTCCAAAACTTGGATACATAAGCATGAACTGACTCACCTTCATTCTGCTTAACCCAATCCCACTTCTTGCGGATGTTCTTCTTGGCATTAGGGGGTAAGAATTGGGCATAGAATCTAGTTTTGAATTCAGCCCAAGTGTCCACGGGAGTGCCTGAGAGCTTTTCTGCAAGCCACCAATGAGCGGCCGTGCCCTTCAAGAACATGCTGGCATGCCTCACCTTGGACTTTTCTGAAAAATCCTCATCACTAAAAGCAATGTCAAATTGGGAAACAAATGACATAACCTTGGAAGCATCAAACTCACCATGATATGTCTCGAACTTGACGGATTTGTCCCCGGCTTTGAATTCCTTTTGCTTATGAACATGATGCTCATAATCCCCATGCGTCCTCTTGATTCCACGTTCATGTGGATCAGCCCTGGCATCCATAGATGCTCCTGCATGCTTAGGTGGCATACGTGGACGTGAACCATGTGCTGTACCTGCATGCATGTGTGTAGCCCCACCACTTTCTCTTGCAGCATAAGCATGATCCGGAAAGGATGTGGAGATGGGAGCATGAAGAAATGGCTCTTCATGGGAGAGTTCAACAGGTAAAGTAGTAGTACGGGGATGTCGGTGCTCTCTAAGCCCATGAGAAACCTGCAATGATGAAGAATGAGGCTTGAAACGATCATCTCTAGAAGTAATGTTACCTTCATAGGCATGGCTATGCCTCCCATATAAGGTAGAATCACGTCGGGATGTAATGGAAGGCTCCTCTTTGTGGACAGCAGATTTCAGCTTTGGAGAGGCTATCCCAGGCATGTCCACCAATGGAGATCTCTTTATAACAAGCTCCCCATCCTGGCCCTGCAATACATCACCCTTATCCACTAAGAATGAAAGAGCTAGCTCACGAGGTTTCAGCCCTGATCCACGAGCCAAAGCTTCAAAGTCTTGAAAGACGGTTGCCTCCTTTTTCTTTGCATCTAGCACTTGTTGAATGTGTGGGTCCTCACGTAGGCTGGCCAATTCCATCTCCCTGGCATGGAGAAGCTCTCGCATACGCTGAATTTCTGCATTCATGGCACTTGGCTCTTGCTCTTGCTCCTGCATTTTCTCCTTGCCACGGGACGGCTGTCCCAACCATACATGATCACGGGCATAAGGCATCCGTCCACTTGCTTGTGTTCCACTGGAGTGCCCCTTTGAATTTGGCACTTCCTTGCTACTTGCTTGGCTAGCCATAATAAGAGTAAAGTCACTAATGGAGAGTGGTCAGGAAGCCTTTGGATCGTCTCCCAATGTAGAAAAAGGAAGATCCGTGCTCTGATACCACTGAAACGAGACCCAAGCAGGGGTCACCCCTTCCTGGACTCACTTCTCCAGTTAGCACTTTAATATACACTCTTAAAAGACAATAGCACAAGACAAAATAGCAAAAAGTAATTAACAACTCTGAGCATAGATAGATGACACCACACTGAGGCCGGAACGGCCGGCCCCCCCCCAAGGAAATGATATTATTACTTGGGAGAATTTGTTACAAGTACACGGGCCAAAGGCCAGATTTCCAATAAGCAATGCACAATGAAAACAAAGTATCAAACCCAAACATGTTTGTTGATGCCGAGTCTGCAGTCACCAAGGGCTGCCCCGTCCATAGCACCTTCCAGAGTCACACTTCGCGTGCAATCCACCCGTCCCTGGCACTACGGATCACGCCGTGCCAGTCCTAGCGATGGGGCACCCTCACGGAGTTGACTCGGTGAATGGAAGAGGAGTCCAGACATAGGAGAGCAGGAGAATTCCTCATTCTTCGCGATGAAAATCTTCTGGAGCCACCGTACAGCCAGTAGGAAGAGTGAAACAACCTGGGCCACTTGTAGGAAATGCGTATGTCCTAAATCCACGCGGATAACCCCACTGGTTTGACCTGCTGTACCTGCTGTACCTGCTGCTGTACCTGCTGTACGACCAGAATCAGCAAATAATGAAGGTACTGTACCTGCTGTACCTGTTGCTGTACCTGCTGTACGACCAGAATCAGCAATTAATGAAGGTACTGTACCTGTTGTATCTGCTGGTGTACCTGCTGTACCTGCTGTACGACCAGAATCAGCAATTAATGAAGGTATTGTACTTGCTGTACCTGCTGGTGTAAATGCTGTACCTGCTGTACGACCAGAATCAGCAATTAATGAAGGTACTGTACCTGTTGTACCTGCTGGTGTACCTGCTGTACGACCAGTTTCATGAGAATAATGAGTGCTCCAGCCTGTTTTCTCTAAAATCCCAGCCAACAATTGTGTTTTCTTCCTCTAAAATGCAAGGGAGAGGGCTGGAAGTGAGGCGCCTTCCTCCCATGCAAAAGATTGGGTGTGGTAGGTGGGGTAGGTGGCCAACCCCCACCCCACATGCTATAAAAGGGTGCCCAGGCCAAAAGAGGGTGCCCACACTTATAAAGTGTCCACCTACTTTTAATGAAGTATGAAACCTGTAAGTTATAAGGCTTATAACTTAAAACTCTTATTTAAATAAGGATTTCCCACCTGTTCACACGCCACAAAACCTGTCAGAAGACAAGGCATTCCACGGCTCACGGGAGGGCGTCCCCGACCCCTGAGCTAGACACACATGTCAGGCATGCAAACGAAACCAGTTCACGCGAAAACATTTCAAAGGCAGGCAAACATGAGTGCACAATGCAACATTGTTAAAGGATAATCTCCGTTCATGTACTTGCACAATACTTGACATTTTCGGGCACAAACAGGCCCACCGGAAAGTCAATTCCAAGTACACACACAGTGTACAATCCACCCGTCCCTGGCACTACGAATCACGCCGTGCCAGTCCTAGCGGTGGTAATCTAGAAACATACACCGTGTGCAATCCACCCGTCCCTGGCACTACGAATCACGCCGTGCCAGTCCTAGCGATGGAGCACCACTACGGAGTATGCTCATCCAGAGCCCAAAGCTCACACAAGAAGATAAGAGGACCATTAGATAGCTCAATGGTGACACCATATCCTCAAAGGAAATCTCCTTCCCGCACCCACAAATCTCAGATCGCAATGACTCCAGGTTGTTGATGTGATCCCGCATTAGTGGGTGAAGGCTTCAACATTTGAAGCTCTAGGGAAACTCTCTTCATGGGTGTCTTCCGGTCGTAGATGTTAGAGAGTCTCTTCCAAGCAACATGTGCATGGGTATCCCGTTTGATGTGAGCGATGACTGAGGGTTGAGAGTTTAGTAGAATGAATGACTGAGCACGAGCATTAAGCTGATCCCATAGAGCAGCCTCGTGCGTAAGGGTATCCCTCGTATCCTCATCCTTTGCTGCGTTGGGCCGGAGGACTGGTTGAATGATGAACTCTTGAGAAGTTAGAAACAACTTTGAATTTGAGTTCCTCCGATCATCCTCAATCTGATGGCTAGACTGAAAGAGTGAATCATATTTTGGAGGATATGCTTCGAGCATATGTATCCAAAAGACAGAGTTCATGGGAGGATTATCTTCCTATGTTAGAATTTGCTTATAACAGTACTAAGCATACGAGTACAGGTTTTAGTCCTTTCATGCTTATGTATGGTTTTCAACCTAGATCACCTGTTACAGTAGGATTCTCAGGACTTCAGCATGATGCAGTACGTAATTTTTTGCAAGATATGCAGGAAATGTTACAAGTTGCGAAGGAATCTATTAGAAGTGCTCAAGACCGAGACAGATTTTATTCTAATAGACATTGTTCACCCAGAGAGTTCTCTGAAGGAACGATGGTGTATTTGCGAGTTCCGAAAGATTTCGAGACTTTACGGACAGGTCGATCTCCGAAATTATCCCCTAGATATTGTGGACCATTTCGTATTACACGAAGGATTGGTTCAGTTGCATATGAATTGGATTTGCCTTCTCATGTGAAAGTTCATCCTGTATTTCATGTCAGTAGACTTAAGGAAGTACTGGGTGGAACAGACCAGATAGTTACTCCTGAAGAAATTATAGATGTCGAGGACATGACATTTGTTCTGCACGAACGTGAAAAGATTCTTGGATTTCGTGAAAGAAGATTGCGTAATACGCTTATCACGGAATACAAGATCAAGTGGAAGGATCGTGTTGAGGAGGATGCAACATGGGAGACATTGACTACTCTTCAGAGAGATTACCCTGGCTTTTTAGTGAGCTCAGGAGTGAGCTCTTAGAGGAAGGGGAGTATGTCATGTGCACAGTGTGTATCTACCGTGTGCTACACGCACACAAGACTAGCTTCGAGGTTTGGGGAAGCTTGGAGCTAGGCAGGCTGATTGGCGAGCTGAGTTAGGGATAGACTAACGGGCGGGCACCCAAGTATGGACGGGCGGGCACCCAAGTGTGGACGCCCGATGACCGGCCAAGAGCCTATAAAAGGGTGGCCAAGGTTAGTCATTAGTCATATAGAGTCTCGCGTGATTCGTGAAAGCTCTATGGTTTGGAGAGCCTGGATCTAGTGCATACGTGCACCTGCTTTACGCAGCCGAGGCCGGCAGCAATCTCGAGGCCCGCGAGGGTAGCTTCGTGGCGGTATGGGACGTCGCGAGGTGGAGATTGGTCGGTACGTCAACCTAGTTAGCTCAGCTCGTGGCTCGGTGGGGACAACCAAGACTGTGGGCTTGCCCACGACTGTCATGGTTGGGAGGTGAGTGAGGCCTACACCCCCTTGTTGTCTGTTTGTTTGCAGGTTTCGAGTCGGTTACCAGGAGCGTTCCACGAGGAGATCCGGTGGGGATTTGATAGCTGGACGGCCAGAATATGGGCGCATATCAGTAAGGGCCAAGTACTCCATTTATGGCATGAGTGTGGTGTGTAAAAAAAGCACACGTGGTGCTTTTTGCGTAAAACAGGCCGATTTGGAGCTTTTCAGGTGGGCGCACATCTGAGATGCTTTTTTTGGAACCAAGTATGCTTTTTTGGGTGGTTGGTCACTTCAGCACATAGAATTCTGAAGTCGACCAGAATTTGTGCTTTTTGACACCCCTGAACTGCCTGCTTTTTGGTTTTCCTTCTTGTGCATCACTTCTGTTCTCGATTGTTTAGAAAAGTTTACACCACCACCTCAAGCTTTTACTCTCTTTACAAGTGCTCTTTCCCGACTGATTCATGGCTGAATACATGGATACCTCGGTTTCATCTGTGGAGGTGTCTGGACCTTTGTCAGCCTCTCTTGCAACAACTCAACCTGGAGTAACTACAGTATCTGTTGCTCCTACGCAAGGTGGTGATACAACTCAACCTAGTATACCAAAGGTGTTCCCTCAGTATGTGGGACAATTTTTTTTACATGCTTTTTCTTAGTTTGCTGCTCCGTATTCTGAGTATATGTGTCACCAATTGGCCGACCATTTGGTCCATTCCTAGTTTTTGCGTCTCGTTCACTTGAGGCCAGGCCAGTGTCTCGTGTGAAGAGGCCAGTATTTTGCTGACATGGACGGGAGCCAGACTGGTGCCACCCGTGTGTTAGCAGGATGGTGTCGTATGGACGGGAGCCAGATCAGTGCCACCCGTGTATGACCTGGACTGTGTTCGATCCATGGGACTGTCACGCCAGGTTTTTATGTAATAAATGTCGTGCCAGTTTTGTGCCGATAGATATTTTGTACATGTTCCATGAACGGGAGATATGTCCATGTTATTATTTGCACATGCACACATGATTTGTATGCTTGAAACTGTTTTCGCATGACATGTATTTGTGTGTTTGCCTGCCTGACATGTTACTTACTGAGCGGGGACGCCTGCCAGTGAGTCGTGAAGTCTGCTCTGTATTCTGACGAGTTTCAGTGCATGTGAACAGGTGGTAAGTATATGATACTTGTTGTTTTAATGTTATTTTATTCTAACCCCTTTATTTTATAAGGTTAGGGGATTCACACTTATTTAAAAGTGGGCACCCCCTTTGGGCACCCACTTTGGGGCCAAGGTGGGGAGCCTCACTTTTAAGTGAGTGTGGGGGTGGGCATGGTCACCAACCCCCACTAATCCCCCACATGCAAACGTGGGTATGACCAAGGTTAACTCTACTTTCAATATTATTAAAAAAAGGGCCCCCTTCAAGCGTGTATCCCATCGCTTCTTCCTGGCGTTGCTTCATCACCCTTCGTAAGCTTCCTGGCGGCTGGAGTTTGCTACGCTTGCTGCTGTACGGCTGCTCATCCAATAGGCGGCTGCCTGCCCTGCACAAAGACGGCAGCACCCACTACTCAGCCTGCTGCGCCTGCCCCTCTACAGGCGACTGAACCTGCTGCTGCAGGCGGCTGTCTTCCATCTGCAGGCGGCTGTTTTCCACCTCCTCCTTACTGCTGCGCCTGCTCCTCTCCCAGGCGGCTGGCTGCCCCATTGATTGCATCACCAGGCGGCTGCAGCCAGGCCAACCACTGTTTCTCAGGTGGCTGCGCAGGCTGCTGGGTACCCTCTTCCAACAGGCTTTGATCTCTGTTCCTTCAGGTGGCAGCAAACCCGCAAGAACCTCAGCGTATTGCTCCTACAGGTGGAAGCATTCCTACAGGCGGCTGTTTACTCACTGGCTGCGTTGTCTTGTTCTTTTGCAAGCAAACGTGGGCCATCTTCTCTCTACACTGCAGCCAGGCCTCTCCTCCAAGTGGGTTCTCCTTCTTTCACAACAGGTGGCTGTTATTTCTTGCGGTGGTACTTGCCTTGGTGGTTCACCACGAGGCGACTAAGTCTTCATCAAAGGGACTTCGCATCACCTGGAAGACTTCATCATACTACAAGTATTGGTTTCATATCAACCATCTACAAGTAAGTGATTTTCAGATTTGAGTAAAGTATTAAATGTTTAAATCTGGTAAAAGATTCGTCCCGCTCGGCCTACACCCGTTCGGTGCCGGGTTGTCCAAGCTATATGGGCGAACCTCGGTCCAAAGGTGCTGAGATCGGGAGAGCCAGGCGTTAGTACGAGAGCGCCTGTTTGTGCGTGGTCTCGGAACACCAGTGAGGTGCTCTCCGCGGAGTCCAGTGAAAGCACAGGACCGTAGAGATTGGACCACACTAGTGGTCATTCTGCTTCGAGTTTTCTTCATCGAAATCCGAGCCTACTTGTTTGGTACTGTTTTCATATGTACATGGACATTTTCTGGTTCTCAGAACCCATGGAGCATTGTATTCATTAAATACTCCCAATAAATATATCATATATTGAGGGGGGGGTCGGCCCGTTCCGGCCCCAGTGCTGGTGTCCATCTTTCCATTTCTGTTCATTTAATTTCAAGTTGTTTTAAGTTGTCCATTTCATATTTGTGGTTTTAAAGTTGTGCTTTTAAGCGTGTGGGTGTCCAACGGAGTCTTTCCCACTTGACGGGATCGGTTTCAATATGGGCTATGTGCAACCTCCTTTGACACAACCTTCTCCTATTCCTCAACCTCCTGCATCTCCACAAGTGGATACTTTGTATGCCACTTGTGCATCCCAAATTTTTACATGCTTTTTCTCAGTTTACTGCTCCGTATTCTCAGTATACAGATAGGTGTGGATCCCAATTTTTTACATGCTTTTTCTCAGTTTGCTGCTCTGTATTCTCAGTATACGGAAGAGCCCATGATCCTCCGCATGCTACAGAAACCACAAGATACGCAATCCTGCCTCCCAAAGAGTCATCTGCAACCATGAGCTCAACTGCCTCATCAGGAAGCTCACGTCCAATATGGTGTCCATCAACCAAATCAATGAACCATTCTGCTTCTGAGTCAAAGAGGCATCACACTGCTCACAAGGATCAACACCTGTTACGGTGCAAAGCCAAGTCCTGGAAACCTGCTGAAGACCACGTACGGCCTTCTGAAACCTGTCAACCACCCCCTCTGAATCCGGAACCACAAAGCCTGGAGAATCACCTCCTTCTGCAAGTAATCAACTGCCACTTGCCTGGCTTTTCGAGAGGTTCCCATGGAAAGAACATCCTCATCCACAAGAATTTTTTTGTCCCGAATACTACGAGACATCAGAGCATAAGTTACCTATTCAGTTTCCTCTGACTGACGAACACAAGAACCACCAACATCAGTACTGGAAAGTTCCTGCCAACTGCTGCCATCAACTGGCAAGCTATCCACCATCTGGTCTCGGAAAGCTTGCACCTGTAGCGTATCCACACTTAAGTGGCCATTACCAGACTGCCACTCATCACAAACCTGAGGACCTAGGAGAGAGAGTGCTGAAAGCTTGTAAACTCCATTCTCCACTCTGCCTTCCCAAACCACCTGGCTTGTTGCCTTGTCCTGGAGAGCAACAAAATGCTCATCAAACTCCACCCGTACGCCAGTCTTGCAAACTTGATGCACTGACAACAGATGAAAACCACGTGACGAAACTGTCAAAATACGCAGCGCAAATGATAACCAAACTTGAGACCACAAGAGCAAGTAGAGTGCAGAAAATAGACAGCACAAGAGAAGGAGAGAGATAGGCGTATAACTCTTCTCTATACACAAGATCCCGAGAAATAACTGAATGAGTACAATGTGGGGCAATGGGGCCTATTTATATGGCCCCATCATGTAGTCGGCCAGCACTAGTGGCCCTCACAACTGGCCACATCCAATCGGCCAGCAGAGAAAAATACCACGACCCCTCCTGATGAAGTCGGCCAGCTCGTGGTACACATGAGTGCAGTTGGCCAGCATCAGAGGCTCCTGCCAGCCTGTGGCAGCCACCCACATCATGGAAAAAATGGGAAAAAAATACGGGGAGTGAGGAAAAATGATAAAACACCTATATAGGGCGGGCACACCCACAACAGAGGCCCTGGTGTCTGATAAAGACAGGAGATGACTTCTAACACCCCCTCTCAGCTCCTGGCTGTGAAACCAACCACCACAGGGAGCTGGGGTGCTGCCTGAGCAAATTGTGAGATAGCGACTTGGTGAAGAGGTCCACCGTACTGTACTCCGTCGAACAGAACTCTAGTAAGATGTCATCAGCAACGATCTGTTGAACAAAGTGCCTGTGGATGACCATGGGTTTCTCCAGTGGAAGCCCAATCCTGCAATGCAACCTCTGCAACCTCACCATCTCACAAGCAGCCCGGTACTCTGCCTCTGTCGTCGATAAGGCGAAAGATGATTGCCTCTTACTGCTCCATAAAACTGCTCCTAGGCGTGAAGTAGATCTCCTCGTGTCCGGATCTCCTCCCCAAACTGAGTCACTCCCACCGTGGAGTCGGACTCCATCAATCAATCCCCCTCTTGTGTACAAGAGTCCATGATCCTTCGCATGCCGCAGAAACCATAGGATACGCAATCCTGCCTCCCAAAGAGTCATCTGCAACCATGAGCTCACCAGCCTCATCAGGAAGCTCACGTCCAATCTGGTGTCTATCAACAAGATCAATGAACCATTCTGCTTCTGAGTCAAAGAGACATCACACTGCTCACAAGGATCAACACTTGTTTACGGTGAAAAACCAAGTCCTGGAAACCTGCTGAAGACCATGCAAGGCCTTCTGAAACCTGTCAACCACCCCCTCTGAATCCGGAACCACAAAGCCTGGGGTATGCACCTCCTTCTGCAAGTAATCAACTGCCACCTGCCTGGCTTTCCGAAAGGTCCCCGTGGAAAGAACATCCTCATCTACAGGAGGTTCTTTGTCCCGAATACTACGAGACATCGGAGCATAAGTGACCTGTTCAGTTTCCTCTGATTGACGAACACAAGAACTACCAACATCAGTACTGGAGAGTTCCTGCCAACTGTTGCCATCTACTGGCAAGCTATCCACCATCTGGTCTCGGAAAGCCTGTACCTGCAGTGTATCCACACTTAAGTGGCCATTACCAGACTGCCACTCATCACAAACCTGAGGACCTGGGAGAGAGAGTGCTGAAAGCTTGTAAACTCCATTCTCCACTCCGCCTTCCCAAACCACCTGGCCTGTTGCTTTGTCCCGGAGAGCAACAAAATGCTCATCAAACTCCACCCGTATGCCAGTCTTGCAAACCTGATGCACTGGCAATAGATGAAAACCAAGTGACGGAACATACAACACCTGGGAGGAATACTTCCCCCTCTGCCATCGGAAACTATCTCCAACCTGCCCTCACTGTGAACTGGGATAATGGATGTATCCCTAGTATGAATGTGACCAGAATACCTGCAGAGATCCTGTAAATTTGAACGGGAAGGAGTCATGTGCCTGGAAGGACCACTGTCTAGAATCCACGCCCAAGTATCCGTTGTTGCGGAGAATCCTCCAATCTCCTCCCTGCCTGAAGAAAATGAAACATCGGTGTCCATCACCTCCAGGTGCACAAATGCCGGAGTTTTCATGATTGCTGCTGAGAGGAATCTTCACCCTTCTCGGTCTTCCGCTTGGGATACTGCCTCCAATAGTGGCCTTTCTCGCCATAATCATTACAGGTCCTCTCTGCCTTTAGTTTCTCGCGGTCAGCGTTAGCGTCGGACTTCTTCTCAGAAGACTTCTCTGAGGAAGCCTTCCCTTTGCCCGTGTTACGGCCTTTCGACCGTTGGCCAGTTAAGGCCTCCGAACCTCCACCTTGAGGAGGGTTCGTGAATTGTTCCTCCTGGTCCAAGACCATGGGCACAAGCTCCTCCCACTTGATGGTGCTGAGCCTGCCACTGGTAATCAAAGATGAGTAAAATGCTGAGTATTGAGAGGGCAAGTGCGACAGCAACGTTATGGCCATGTCCTCTGACGATATCTCCTTCCCAGTCTGAAGAACTTCCTGCTGAAGAGCCTGCAGCTTGTTAATATGCTCCTGCATCGTCAACGACTTTGCAGGGCTCATAACCCGCATCTGTACTTCCAAGGAAATCCTCTTCATGGGCGATACTCGAGGCCAAATGCTGCCATATACCTCTGGCCAGGGTCATATGCTTTACATGATTGATTACCTGCGGTGTGCAGTTGAGAAAGATAAACGAACGGACCCTGGCGTTGACACGATCCCACATCTGTGTTTGAGCCTCTCGGTCCTTTCGGATCGACGGTAACTCCCCTTCCTCTACTTCCGGTCGTGGAACCCCAACAATGACGAAATCAGCGAGGTCGTAAGACTCCAAAATAGATTCCATCATAACCTTCCATATGCGGTAGTTGTTCCCGTCCAACTGATGGTCCACTGGGAACGTGGGGAGTGTCGGGATCTTCACATGCTTCTCAGCCATCTCTAACAAATCTGCCATTGCGGGGATGTAACTGAAAAAGGGTGGGTGGGTGGGAAAAAAAAACTCTAAACCTGCAAGTGGCTGTCCAGCACTTTAGCCCGCCTTCCTCTTGCACCTTCTCTTCCCGAACAGTCCAAACAGTCCACCAATCAGCAACGTAACTATCCCCCTCTTGCTCAGAAAACTCCCAAGATCTATCAAGAGCCTACGGCTTTGACACCATGTCAAAATACGCAGCGGAAATGATAACCAAACTTGAGACCACAAGAGCAAGTAGAGTGCAGAAAATAGGCAGCACAAGAGGAGAGAGAGAGGCATATAACTCTTCTCTATACACAAGTTCCCGAGAAATAACTGAATGAGTACAATGTGGGGCAATGGGGCCTATTTATATGGCCCCATCATGCAGTCGGCCAGCACTAGTGGCCCTCACGACTGGGCACATCCAGTCGGCCAACAGAGAGAAATACCATGACCCCTCCTGATGAAGTCGACCAGCTCCTGGTACACATGAGTGCAGTCGGCCAGCATCAGAGGCTCCTGCCAGCATGTGGCAGCCACCCACATCATGGAAAAAATGGGAAAAAAATACGGGGAGTGAGGAAAAATGATCAAACACCTATACAAGGCGGGCACACCCACAACAGAGGTCCTGGTGTCTGATAAAGACAGGAGATGACTTCTAACAGGAACATACAACACCCGGGAGGAATGCTTCCTCCCTTTGCCATCGGGAACTATCTCCAACCTGCACTCACTGTCAACTGGGATAGTGGATGTATCCCTAGTAAGAATGTGACCAGAATAATACCTGCAGAGATCCTGTAAATTTGAACGGGAAGGAGTCATGTGCCTGGAAGCACCACTGTCTAGAATCCGCTCCTGAGTATCCGTAGCGGCGAGTCCTCTCCAACCTCCTCCCTGTTTGAAGAAAATGAAACATCGGTGTCGATCACCTCCAAGTGCACAAGAGCCGGAGTCTTCATGATTGCTGCTGAGGAATCTTCACCCTTCTCGGTCTTCCGCTTTGGAAACCGCCTCCAATAGTGGCCTTCCTCGCCACAATCATTACAGGTCCTCTCTACCTTTAGTTTCTCGCGGTCAGCGTTGGACTTCTTCTTAGAAGACTTCTCCAATGAAGCCTTTCCTTTGCCCGAGTTACGGCCTTTCGATCGTTGGCCAGTTAAGGCCTCCGAACCTCCGCTCTGTGGAGGGTTCGTGAATCGTTCCTCGTGGTCCAAGACCATGGGCACAAGCTCCTCCCACGTGATGGTGCTGAGCCTGCCACTGGTAAACAAAGACGAGTAAAATGCTGAGTACTGAGAGGGCAAGTGCGACAGCAACGTTATGGCCATGTCCTCTGACGATATCTCCTTCCCAGCCTGAAGAACTTCCTGCTAAAGAGCTTGCAGCTTGTTAATATGCTCCCACATCATTGATGACTTTGCAGGGCTCATAACCCGCATCTGTACTTCCAAGGAAATCCTCTTCATGGGCGATACCCTGTTGTAAAGAGAAGCCAAATGCTGCCATATACCTCTGACCAGCGTCATATGCTTTACATGATTGATTACCTGCGGTGTGTAGTTGAGGAAGATAAATGCGGACCCTAGCGTTGACACGATCCCACAAGTGTGTGTAGGCATATGCTCACTTATGGTAGTGCTATGTGTGAACAGGGCTTAACCAAGGGCACTTTTTCCCATGTGGTTTTTCCCCTTGGACATCAAGTGTGAAAGGACACATATAATATTTTGTAGTTCTATATTATATGGATGTGGCACACATGCAAGGGTTGACTTGCATTTTGTGGATACCACACTTTTGGCTCTCTCTCTCTCTCTCTCTCTCTCTCTCTCTCTCTCTCTCTCATTTCTGTGTGTGAGCTTCTCAACCTTGCACCTAACCCTAATGTGCAGGTTTGTGTGTGTGAGTGTGTGAGTCCAACACCCAACATTTGGTATCAGAGCTGGGAGCTGGGAGCTGGCCTTGGAAAACTGTTGCTAGAAAAATTTCTGTGAAATTCCGTCCACAGGCTGCCAAATTCCGTCGCCTGCGTTTTTCCATCCGTCGGATTCCGTCCGTCGGAGCTCAGCCGTCCAGCCGCCAGAGACGGGCGGCACTAGTGGGGAGCCCACCACCTCCGCCCAGCCTCCCAGGCGGCGCTTCCTCTGCAGCCGGCGTCCCAATGCTGGCGCCGACACGCTTCCAGCACCCTGGCGAGTCAGCGCTCCGTCCGTCGACGTCAGTTCTGCTCCGACGCCTGGTCCCGTTCTGTCGGCGCCTGCAGACTAGCCGCCACGCCGTCCCAACGCGCCCCGGCTCCCGTCCCGTTCGGCCTCCGTCGCCGTCGTCTCGCCCAGCGCTCCAAGCCCGCCGTCGCTGTTCCGTTCCCGTCAGTTCCGGCCGTCGACTGCCGTACGTCACCGTCGGGCGTTGCTTCTCCGCTCCACGCACCAGCCGTGCTCGCTTTGCTCTGACCGCCCGCCTTCGCCTAGCCGACGACAACGCTTACCCCCTCGCTAGCCCACGACTGCGCCTACCTCTACGCTAGCGACTCCAGCGCTGCCCTCTCGCTTGCCCGACTCCAATGCCCACGGCACGCCTGCTCACCTAGCCAGCGCCCGTTTGCTATTCTCCCCTATAACTGGCCCGTCTGCTCGCCTATGACTGGCCCGTAGGCTGTCCACAGCCATCCGCTCGCCCTGCAACCATCTGCAGCTCTGCACAGCTCCACCGGCTCCCACCGTCAACAGTATTCAACTGTGCGCCAGCACTCTGCAACGTTCAACACATTGGTTTGACTCCCTCCAACGTCTCCGCCTGCAAACAACGACTGGCCACCTGCAACGACACCTTGCCTGAAGGTATTTTTCTGTAAAAATTTCTAGGTCAAATACAAAATCTGCAGCCATTGCAGGGCAGGTCATATGCCGATTTTGTAGACAATGAATACTGTGCAAGTCAGATTGAAAAGAAAATTGCAGATGAAATTTGGGGGTTTTTGAAATTGAGGTCAAAATCAGCAAATTGAACCTCTCTTATTTGCAGAAATTTGGGGGTTTTCAAAATTGAGGTCAAAATTGGCAAATTGGAGCTCTTACATTTGCAGAAATTTGGGGCTTTTATGAAAATTGGCCAATTAGATGCACATTGAAGCGATTGGAGTGCATAAAAATTGGGGATTTTCTGATTGGAGCATGTAATTGGGCATTACAGCTGCGATTTGTCGTGTATATATACACATTGTGTGTAATTGGACAATTTGGTGCAGGTTTACACTTGCTTTGGTTTGCAGGCATACATTTGCTCAGGACATTTGGTTGCCTGGCAGTGCACATTGGTGCTTGGTTTGCTTGCAGTTATACTTTGTTGATATGGCACAGAATGCTACAGATGTATTTGGTGTGCTCACCCAGGAGGACAAGCTGGATGGATCTAACTACTCCCTCTGGAGTTTTATGATCCGTAATTTGCTGGTAGCCAAAGGGCTTTGGGGCATCGTGTGTGGTGATGACACACGCCCACATACCATTCAGCCAGCAACGCCTCAAAGGGGAGGTGCTCAAAGAGCTCCTGATATGTAGATCCTGCTCCCACACAAGAGCAGAAGAGATGGGACTCTAGAGATGCACAGGCCATGTCATTGATAGCCCTTTCAGTGAAAAGGACTATTATTCCGCACATTCGTTCATGCAAGACATCGAAGCTTGCATGGGACACATTGGAAGCAATGTATCAGGTACGCAACGAGGCAAGAGTTGCCTACTTGAAGAGGCAATTGGAACTTCTTTCTATGGATGAGGGTGACTCTATGGCAGATCATCTCACCAAAGTGAAAGATTTGCAGGAACAATTGCTCAACATTGATGAGGTTATCCCAAACAGACAGATGGTCACCAACACTCTTCATTCTTTACCGCCTTCCTACTTGGGCTTTCACACCTCTCTCAACCTCTCGATGAGAGGAGGTGGTGATCCCGTCACTTTTGAAGAGCTCGTGGGTTTACTCTTGCAGGAAGAGCAAACAAGAGCAAACATATCGAGCAACCGTGGTGGAGAAAAGGCATTTACAGCCAAGGATAAGGGTAAAGCAAAGAGCTTTAAGCATGGGGGACAACAGTCTAGCAAGGCTGGTCGTGGACAGCCCTCTTCTAGTGGTGAAAAGTCTGACAAAGGGGATGCAAACAAGCCCAAAAAGAAGGGAAAATGTCACTACTGCCATAAGCCTGGACACTACATCAGTGAATGTAGGAAAAGGATTGCAAAAGAGAAAAAGAAAGAAGCAGGCAATGCAGTAGCAGACTCTTCGGATGACAAAGCACAGCAATCAGCTAATGTAATCCAGGAAGAGTACACTTTTTTGGTCACATGCACTAGTGACACACCAGGTGCTTCAAACACTGATATGTCTTGCATTGCATCTGACAGACAAAATGCATCATGGTATTTTGATAGTGGTGCTTCGAGCCACATCACTTCATGCAAAGATGTATTTCAGCACTTGGTTTATGCTTCAAATGGCCGCACTGTATCATGTGCAGATCATACCACATATCCAGTAAAGGGAATTGGTAATGTCATACTTATTGCAGCCAATGGTGCCAATATATGTATGAGAAATGTATTGTATGTTCCAGGAATAAAGAAAAATTTGCTCTCCGTTCTCAGCCATAAACGACCAAGGTTTAAAGGTTGAATTTGAAGATGGGAAGTGTTTGGTAAAAGACCCATCAAAGGGTTATGAAATAGTCACTTCTGGAATACGATACAAAGGCTTGTATAAGCTGGACAGCTATGACAAGCGCACTTATGATGCAAATACAGTGGCTGCCCACACTCCTGCTATGCATGATGCAGAGCTATGGCATGCTCGTTTTGGGCATGTAAATTTTCAGAGTTTGATGCTTTTACAGAAGCATCATATGGTTGATAATATGCCGCCTCTTGAGTCTCCGCCAAGACATGTATGTGAGGGGTGTATTTTGGGAAAGATGCATCGGAAACCATTCCCCAAAGATGGAGCTGTTAGAGCTGAAAATAAATTACAGCTCATACATAGTGATGTATGTGGTCCAATGCGGGCACCATCCATAGGGGGGCATCTTTACTTCGTCACATTCATTGATGACTACTCCAGGTTTGCTTGGGCTTACCCTTTGAAAGCAAAAGAAGATGTGTTTACATGCTTTCGACACTTTGTAGCAATGGCTGAAAATATGTGTGCATGTAAAGTCCAAACACTCCGCTCAGATAGAGGTGGAGAATACATGTCAAATGCATTCAAGGATTATATGCTTCAAAAGGGCATCAAACACCAATGTACTGTGCCTTATACACCGCAGCAGAATGGTGTAGCTGAGAGGAAAAATAGATCTCTCATGGAGATGGCAAGATGCATGCTGAAAGCACAAAAGTTGCCTCACAAATTTTGGATGGAAGCTATAATGTGTGCAACTCATGTGTTGAACAGGTGTCCAACAAAAGCTTTGAAAACCATAACACCATTTGAGGCTTGGTATAGCCGAAAGCCAACAGTGGATTAATTTTTGTGGGCTACAGCAATGAAAGCAAAGGATACCGTCTTTATAATCCAACTACACGAAGGATTTTTGTGAGTAGAGATGTGGTATTTGCTGAAAATTCAGAACAGCCCATGGCCAGCTTGTATAAAAGTAATGATACAGGCTTACAGGACATGTTTGATGGACTTTTACCCATTGCAATTAGGGGGGATTCAGATCAGCCAGCCCCTACACAAGAAAATCCACATGTAGAACATGTGGAACAGCCAGCCATTCAGCCCCCTTCTGTGGAAGAAGTGGAAGATCTTGTCAGGGAAGAGCAAACAGCCATAGACACAGCCAAGTCAGTGCCAAGATGGTTGCTGAAAACTTTGCAAGAAAGCAAACTTGCAGCTCCACTCACAGGTAGAACAAGGGCTAGTTCCAGCCATGCTTTGAATGTACATCGTGGGGAGTCTGCATTCGCAATGGGTGGTCTCTTTGATTCAGAAGAGCCTTCTTCTTATGAAGAAGCACATGAGAATGAGCATTGGTTGCAAGCTATGCAAGCTGAAATTTCTTCTATCATGAAGAATAATACATGGGATCTTGTGGAATTGCCTAAAGGCAAGCATGTAATTGGCACAAAGTGGGTGTACAAAGTCAAAAGAAAGTCTGATGGTACTATTGACAGGTACAAAGCAAGGCTTGTGGCTAAAGGCTACTCCCAGAAAAAGGGAATAGATTATGAAGAGACTTTTGCTCCTACTTCGAGAATGACCACAATAAGATCTGTGATTGCATTGGCTGCCCATAAAGGATGGAAAGTGCATCAATTGGATATCAAAACTGCATTCTTGAATGGGGATTTACAGGAGGAAGTATATGTAAATCTACCCATTGGTTTTGTAGTTCATGGTGAGGAACATAAAGTATGCAGGTTGCACAAAGCATTGTATGGGTTAAAGCAAGCTCCAAGAGCTTGGTATGATAAGATACATGCTCATCTAACCAGCCAAGGTTATGAGAATAGTCCAGCTGAAAGCACATTGTATGTGAAGAAAACCGATGCCGATATTCTCATAGTCATCTTGTATGTAGATGACATGCTCATTACAGGTACAAGCAAAGCACAAATTTCAGATTTCAAAGCTGATTTGAAAGCTGAATTTGATATGTCAGATTTGGGGCCTTTACACTACTATCTCGGCATACAGTTTATGCATACAGATGATGGCATTGTTATGCAGCAAACTAAGTACATAAAAAGTTTGCTAAAAAGGTTTCACATGGATGAATGTAAGCCCATTTCTACTCCGGTAGAACCAGGTGTACGGCTTACTATGCATGATATTGGAGAGCCTTTTGAGGCCGGCCTTTATAGCCAGGCAGTGGGATGCCTCATTTACTTGTGTAACATGAGGCCAGACATATCTTTTGGGGTGTCTTTGTTGAGCAAATTCATGCACAGCCCAGGCACAAAGCATTGGCAAGCAGTCAAACGCATTTTTCGATATCTTAAGGGTACCCTGGATCTTGGTTTGTTCTATCCCAGGGGGGGCAGCTTGCAGCTTTATGCATACAGTGATTCAGATTGGGCTGGTGATTATGATACCAGGCAATCCATCAGTGGGAATTGTTTTTTTCTTGGCAGTTCATGCATATCTTGGTTGAGTAAAAAGCAACCCACTGTTGCTACATCTACTTGTGAGGCTGAGTACAGGGCAGTCTTTACAGCTACAATAGATTGTGTATGGTTGAGGAGACTATTGGCTGATCTTCGTGAGTGTCAGCAGACACCCACCACCATTCTTACTGATAGCCAGAGTGCTATGGCCGTGGCACGAAATCCAGTATTTCATGCACGTACCAAGCACATAGAGATTCATTATCACTATGTCAGAGAGAGGCTACATGCAGGGGAGATCAGTTTATCTTATTGCCCTACACAGGATAATGTTGCAGATCTATTCACAAAGGCTTTACCTCGAGAAAAGTTTGAAGCTTTTCGCAAAGCTTTGGGCTTACTCTCATACAGAGAGTGATCTGCTACCTTGTACAGGTTCACACTTCCACTACAGGGGGGATTTGTAGGCATATGCTCACTTATGGTAGTGCTATGTGTGAACAGGGCTTAACCAAGGGCACTTTTTCCCATGTGGTTTTTCCCCTTGGACATCAAGTGTGAAAGGACACATAATATATTTTGTAGTTCTATATTATATGGATGTGGCACACATGCAAGGGTTGACTTGCATTTTGTGGATACCACACTTTTGGCTCTCTCTCTCTCTCATTTCTGTGTGTGAGCTTCTCAACCTTGCACCTAACCCTAATGTGCAGGTTTGTGTGTGTGAGTGTGTGAGTCCAACACCCAACAGTGTGTGCCTGTGCTTCCCGGTCCTTTCGGATCAACGGTAACTCCCCTTCCTCTACTTGCGGCCGTGGAACCCCAACAACGATGAAATCAGCAAGGTCGTAAGACTCCAGAACAGATTCCATCATAACCTTACATATGCCGTCGTTCCCGTCCAACTGACGGTCCACCGGGAACGTGGGGAGTGTAGGGATCTTCACATGCCTCTTGGCCATCTCTAACAGATCTGCCATTGCGGGGATGCACTCTAAAAAAGGGTGGGTGGGTGGGAACAAAGAAGAACTTACACCTGCAAGTGGCTGTCCAGCAAATCAGCCCGCCGTCCTCTTGCTTCTCCTCTTCCCAAACAGTCCCGTACAGTCCACCAATCAGCAACACAACAGTCCCCCTCTTGCTCACACAAATCCCAAGAACTATCAAGAGCCTAGGGCTCTGATACCATGGCAGAATACGCAGCGGAGATGATGACCAAATGTGGGAACACGAGAGCAAACGCAATGCAGAAAAACAGCACAAGAGAGAGAGAGAGAGAGATAGAGGCGTGTAACTCTGCTCTATATACACAAAGAAGATTCCGAATATGATACAAGATGACAAGGGGGCTATGGGGCCATTTTATATGGCCCCAACACTACAGTCGGCCTGCTCATAGGCAGCCGACAGGCCTAGGTCTCCATGACCAGCCCATAGACACCCAGTCGGCCAGTTATGACCAGTCAGCCAGCAATGCCAGGGTGTACACGACCTGTACCACAGTCGGCCAGCACCAGAGCTGAAGTTGGGTACTGCAGGTACAGTCGGCCACCTACCAAGATCTCCTGCCACCATAGAAGTGCCACCTAAGCCACAGAAAAAATGGGAAAAATGGGGGAAAAATACGGGGAGAGAGAAAAATGAGAACAACACTTACAAGGGCGGACACACCCACAACAAAGGCCTTGGTGTCTACAGAAAGACAGGAGATGACTTCTAATAGATAAGTCCTTCGGTGGTTTGGAGTGATAGGTTGGACCGGTGTTTTAAAGCACTGAAGGAGCTTGTTACCTCGGCGCGTATGTTGCTGATTGTGGATCTCATTAAGCCCTTTGTTGAGGATTATGTGCACCAATGCCAGCTTAACAAAGCTGAAAGGCTTTGAGCTGGTGGGTTGTTACATCCTTTGCAAATTCTTGAGAACAAATGGCAAAGTATCTCGATGGATTTTGTAGTTGGATTACCCTGGATTAATAGGGGCCATGACCCAATCTGGGTTGTTATAGATTGATTGACGAAGATGGCAAGATCCCTACTAAGTCGACAGTGATGAGTCACGAGTTGGCTTAGCTCTTTGTGGAGCAGTTGTACAAGCTTTATGGAACGCCTGAGGAAAGTGTCAATGATAGGGATCCCAAATTCACTGCACAATTATGGCAATCTGGGTTTTCCAAATTGGAAACACACTTGAGTATGTCATCTTCGGATCATCTTGAGTCGGATGGTCAGACGGAGAGAACTAACTAGACTATGGAGGATATGTTGAGGGCATATGCCTCCAAGAGACAGTCTGAGTGGGAAAGTTATCTCTCACAGATTGAGTTTGCTTATAATAGTAGTAAGCATGCGGCTATTGGTTATAGCCCATTCATGCTTATGTATGGTTATCAACCAAAGTCACCTATAGCCATTGGGCTAAGGGGAGTCAAACTGCAATCAACAGTGGACTTCTTGCAAGATATGCAAGACATGCTGAAAATTGCAAGGGAAAGTGTAAAGAGTGCTCAAGATCGCGCTCAGTTTTACTCCAACCAACGACAAACCCCTAGAGCCTTACAAGAGGGCATGTGGGTGTTCTTAAAGTCTCGAAGGACTCTAAAATGATGAGAATTGGTAAGGTTTACAAGCTGTCTTCTCGATGTTGTGGTCCTTATCAGGTCACAAAGACGATTAGTGAGGTAGCACTTCCTTTTGGAATCAAGATTCACCCTGTTTTTCACATTAGTCGTTTAAAGGAACGTTTGGGTGAAGGTGATGAGATTGTCCCCGTGAAGGAGATCCCTAACCACGAGGACATGACTAGGTATATTCCCCTAGAGCCCGAGTTGGTTCTGGATCAATGTACTAAACGGTCTCGGTATATCGTTTATTCAGAGTACTTGATCAAGTGGAAGGGACGGTCTGAGGTCGAGGCTACGTGGGAGTCAGTGCGTAGTTTGAAGAGTCGATTCCACGAATTCATTGTTGAGGACATCAATGGTTCTTAAGGGGGGAAGTATGTTACGTCCCAGGGCTAACCAGGGTTAAGACCCTCGGGTTGGGTTAATCATAGGGTGGGGTTAGGCATCTTAAGTGGGGGGAATTAGTAGCTTTTATGAGACATGTGCTATATTTGGCTCCTGGTTTATTGGAGGCCTGTCAGTTTGAGAGAGAGCTCCTCGGACCTGGACTCGAGGCCTTGAGACTACTCTGTGCTTACATCCGGTGGGTGTATACTGGTGGTATGTGACGGACTTTGCATGTGGAGCCATGTCTCGGATGCTACTGTCCCCGTGCGCTCGGGGGTGAGCCTGAATGGCTCTATGGTTGGGCAATGAGCTTGATGCTATGTGCTTATGATTCCATGCTAATGCTTAATCGCAGGGTTGATCTGGTTGGGCCTTTACATACCTCTGGAAAACGCAGCCACCAAGGTCCAAAACAGCCCAAGAGCTGCCCTCTGCAATTGTAGGGAGGGTGGGCGGGAAAGAAAGAGAGCGGAGAGGAGAAAAAAACGCAGATCTGCCCCTCTGGAGAAGAAATGCAGGTATGAACCACTGCAGACAGCCACCAAGTTTGCATGAAAACGCGGAAAATCAGCCTCCAATCAACGATTCCAAGTCTAGACGTCTCTCGGCTCTGATACCATGTCAGAGGGCAGTGGAAAGATGTAGACAAATGACAAAAACGCTGAAGCTCCAAGAGAGAGATGAGAGAAAACAACAAAACGCTGATGTACTAATCTCAAGAAAAGAGTGGATACAACCAGCCCATAGGCAAGGAGTGGACTCCGTAGGCAGAGGGCTGAAGGTGCTCACCAAGAATGATCAAGGAAATGATGATTAAATGAGGAAGGGGGCAGCCCATATATATACTCCATCATGAGCTGGCCAACTGCCGCCTAGTGGCCTACACGACCTGAAAATAGGTGAAATACTCCATAAAATGGGTGGGCAACCCACATCAAAGGCCCATAAAATTGGGAAAAATACCGTACGGACTTGTATGGATTTTTCTACATTTTTTTTTCGGCATCTTGTTTTTGCTTGTCTATGGTTGTTTGAGCTTCGTTTGTACTATGATGCTTCCCTCCTTTTTAAATTACTCCATATCTCGAATTGGAAATACCTAAGTTTATAATTATTTTTTTAAAACACTGTATTTTATCGTATGATAAGATTTTTTTAAATGTCATACCATATTTTCCCGTATGGTATCATGTCGTACAAATCATCCCGTATTGTACATGACAACTATGGTCATGAGGCTTTCAAAATGCCCAATCTAACCAAGGTTGCTGATCCTCTAACTGAGGTCGACGGATTTTTTGAAAAGGCAATAAGCGGCCTCTGTGGCAACAAAGCATCCATAATTCTCACTAGTCTCAATCGAGCCTTTCTATTGAATTTTGGCCGCTCAACAAGTTTGTTAGGCCACTCCAGAAGTCGTGAAGTAGCCAACACCTCACCTGCCATAGAATTCAATTACAACCGTTGATTTGAAGGCTTCCATTTAGTGTGTGCCAACATCTCCTTCCATGAGATCATCAAATGAGAAAGGAGAGGTGAAGCCACCACTCGAACCTGTTGGGAACCATTCACTACATCCCACCAACATGTACTATCAATCTTGGTATTACCATGCACTAGTGCGACCTCCTCTATGGGGGCCTTAGCCATTACCACCTATGGCTCTTGAGATACACACATATCTTGCAATAAAGGCCATCTCCTAGCGACCATATGTAATCTGACATCTAACAAGGCTGCCCCTCCACGCCTCTTCGAAGTAGTAACATGTTCCCAATAAATCCACATCTAGTGGAGGACGGTGAAGTTGTAGGGCTTACTCTTCCAAGCGGAGAGCAGATGGTCAATCAAGCATTGGCAAATGATTCTTTCGTGTTCCGTAAGGCTCAAAGAGATAATGATTTCAAATACAACAGCCAATTAGATTTATGCTATAGAAAAGAGCAGGATATAAGGCAGGCCAGCTTATCGAGTCGATCTCTCTGTGTGCGTGCACATCTCTCTTTATGTTGTGCGTCATCTTTGTCGCGAACAATTGCTGAATTCTGAGCATTGAAGTTACGGATCTTATCCACCAAGCTTTCTCATGTTACAACCAATGACCCATTGACCCCACCTGTCACCAGCCTAGACATTTCCCAGTCTGAAAGGGGTCTGGTGGACTCCAGGATGTTTAAATATTTGGAAAGTACAAGCTTTGGGAATGGGGGATTATCTTAGAATACAAAGGACCACACTCCTAAAATTTAGGAGAGTTGCTATTTTTGGCCGACTCCGATGGAAATTCTGTTCGCGTCATTACATGTGGAATTGAGCAGATACCAAGAGTTGGCAAAGTGCCTATGACAGAATGTCTACCAGTTGGGATATTTTTAGAGATAAAGTTTATGGAAGGACCCATCTCTTAGATTGGGACATGTGGCAAGAAAGTGAACCAAAGTGAGACAAGTGGCCTGACACTTGTTAGAAAGTGGATCAAAGTGAGACAAGTGTCCTCACACTTGTCACTTCAGCTATTGTGTGGCTCTCCACTTGTCATCGTAGCCTTCTCTTGCCATTTTAGCTCATGGGAGGCCCAAATCTATAAATTGGAGCCCTCTCTCTTCATTAATGGAGGCTCTCTTGCTGCACACTAGCCTCTAACACTGTTACAGGCTGCCCTAATGATGGCTACTCTCTTTCTCTCTCACTTGGAGGCTGCCCATGAAGAATACCGGCTGTTGGGGATTGTTTTGGAGGCTTCCATCGCGAAGAAATACTGAAGGCAAGGGTATTTAATCATTTATTATGATTTCTAGTCATTGTACTTGTTGTACCAGCATTTGTACTTGCTGTACGAGCCCTTGTACTGGTTGTACCAGCTTTTGTACTTGCTATACCACCCATTGTACCAGTTGTACCAGCATTTTTACTTGCTGTATCTGTTGTACCAGCCACCGTACCGGTTGTACTAGCCATTGTACCAGTTGTACCAGCCACTATACCGGTTGTACCAGCCATTGTACCTGCTGTACCGGCTGAATGGAGAGTTGTACTTGCTGTACCCTTTCTATTGCATGAAGACCCGTGGTTTTTGGGGAAGAATCAGTACCCACACGGAGGTATATGGATTATATTGTTGGCTCGACATTTCTACAGCCTATGTTCCGGCTTGGTTGCCTCGTGTTGGGCTGTGTTATGGCATTTGTATATGGATAATCCGGCATCTCCCGTGGGGAGAGTAAGGCCCTCAAAGCTTGTACATGATATTATTCTCCTTGGGTAATAAAGCACTCCAAGGGGGGGGGTCGGCCCATTCCGGCCTCTATGCGGTGTCACACGTGCAAGCTCCATTTTCAGCATTTGTGGATGTTTTGTCTAGCTTTTATGTTTTATGCAAAGTGATGATGGATATGTGTTAAGGCTGTGGCCATGTTTAAATGTTTAAATATGCATTGATGGTATCAACAAGTGTGTCAAAGGCCCTAGTCCCCCGGGCACCCGCCGCGAGTTACATTGGTATCAGAGCCAAGGCTTTCTTGGAAGCGGAGGCTTCCTTCTATCAATAAGGAAGAGAAAAGATCTCAAGTGGGGACCACACTTACCATCATTGCTGTTAAGCATGGCCAGCCGCTTCATAGCTTATGAAGCAAGAGCATGAGTAGTAGACAGCTTGTTGATCTAAGGATTTATGAATTCACATAATTTTATCGTGGAAGTGTGAAGTTGGCTTTATGTGCACACGTTTAGCACTCTTTCCATATGGATATTGTGGATTATATTATCAAGCTTACAGGCAAGCTATATGGAGATATATCTCAGGATATCTTAAGGATACGGTGACGAGATATTTCTTTTGGCTTCATGACCAACCTGGCAAAGAAAAGCTAAGTATACTTTGAGTTTGCAAAGTTGGTGCTTTGGCTATTTACTATGAAGTGTTTTTGATGTTCATTAACCCTTGTATAGCTATGCAAGGAGAAAGATGTTGTTTGCCTTGAGATGGTTTCAGGGAAACATTGTTTATGGCTCCCTTTATTGGGATGGATTATATCTATGGAGATTTTTTTCTTGAACGAGATTTATATAGATATTGGGCTTCACAAGCAATTTCTATGGACGAATCTGTCCAAGTTTATAGAGAAGAAATCTTTGGATATCTCATGGATATGATGCTTTTATGGATAAAGTCCACCTCTACTCCAAGGTGTGTGGTTAGCACAGAGTATGTGGTAAGAGTTATGGTATACAAGGATTATGGTGTAATGGCTCCCTTTTACTGGGATGGATTATTCTTTTCGGCTCCCTTTATTTGGGATGCATTGGACTTATGAAACTCATGATTCACATACCTTGTGTAGTGTTCTCTTGTCCTACGTGCTCCCTTGAAGATTGTTTCTACCATGTGAGGGTGGAACAATAGAGAGCAGATGGAAGGGAACATGGGCACTTCAAAGGGGTAGTGACAAGCACAACATACCCTGTGTAGTGTTCTCTTGTCCTACGTGCTCTCTTGAAGATTGTTTCTACCATGTGAGGGTGGAACAATAGAGAGCAGATGGAAGGGAACATGGGCACTTCAAAGGGGTAGTGACAAGCACAACATACCCTGTGTAGTGTTCTCTTGTCCCACGTGCTCTCTTGAAGATTGTTTCTACCATGTGTGGGTGGAACAATAGAGAGCACATGGAAGGGAACATGGGCACTTGAGAGGGTAGTGTGAGTTGGTGGCCGAAATGCCTACAAACTATTGGTGTGGCCGAAATGCCTAAAAACTATGTGTAGCAGAAATGCTTATGGAACACCAGGGTATCTATGCTTGCGAGTGATTGTTTTATCTTGTTACTTGAGCCCACCTCTCATCCAAGGTGTGTGGTCAGAGTACCAACACGGAGTGCAAGTGGTAAAGTGGACATGACGGGACTTGGGTCTATGCCAAGGGTCATGTGGACCGATGTCTTGTTGGCAGGAAACTTATTTTGTCTCGCCTATTTACTTGGGACATGGATTATGATATCTGGACTTATGGGACTGTTTTGTCTCCCCCATTTACTTGGGACATGGATTATGATATCTGGACTTATGGTACTGATTTGTCTCGCCCATTTATCTTGGGACATGGATTATGATATCTGGACTTATGGGACTGATTTGGCTCGCCCATTTACTTGGGACATGATTATGATATCTGGACTTATGAGACTGTTTTTTTGTCTCGCCCATTTATCTTGGGACATGATTTTGATATTGGTATTATGGAGACTTATTTAGTCTCGTCCATTTCTTTGGGACATGGATTCTTCAGTTATATTGGATTTTTGAGACTGTCTCGTCTCGCCTAATCGATGGGACATGATTATATCTTGAATATATGGCTTGAAGCTTAAAGTTGCGGACAACTTTTAAGAAGCTGGGGAGGATGTCACCAGCTTGGACATTTCCCAGTCTGAAAGGGGTCTGGTGGACTCTAGGACGTTCAAATATTTGGAAAGTACAAGCTTTGGGAATGGGGGATTATCTTAGAATACAAAGGACCACACTCCTAAAATTTAGGAGAGTTGCTATTTTTGGCCCGACTCTGATGGAAATTCTATTCGCGTCATTACATCTGGAATTCAGCAGATACCAAGAGTTGGCAAAGTGCCTATGATAGAATGTCTACCAGTTGGGATATTTTTAGAGATAAAGTTTATGGAAGGACCCATCTCTTAGATTGGGACATGTGGCAAGAAAGTGAACCAAAGTGAGACAAGTGGCCTGACACTTGTTAGAAAGTGGATCAAAGTGAGACAAGTGGCCTCACACTTGTCACTTCAGCTATTGTGTGGCTCTCCACTTGTCATTGTAGCCTTCTCTTGCCATTTTAGCTCATGGGAGGCCCAAATCTATAAATTGGAGCCCTCTCTCTTCATTAATGGAGGCTCTCTTGCTGCACACTAGCCTCTACCACCGTTACAGGCTGCCCTAATGATGGCTACTCTCTTTCTCTCTCACTTGAAGGCTGCCCATGAAGAATACCGGCTGTTGGGGATTGTTTTGGAGGCTTCCATCGCGAAGAAATACTGAAGGCAAGGGTATTTAATCATTTATTATGATTTCTAGTCATTGTACTTGTTGTACCAGCATTTGTACTTGCTGTACGAGCCCTTGTACTGGCTGTACCAGCTTATGTACTTACTATACCACCCATTGTACCGGATGTACCAGCATTTGTACTTGCTGTACCTTTTGTACTAGCCACCGTACCGGTTGTACCAGCCACTGTACTTACTGTACTAGCTACTATATCAGTTGTACCAACCATTGTACCTGCTGTACCGGCTGAATGGAGAGTTGTACTTGCTGTACTCTTTCTACTGCATGAAGACCCGTGGTTTTTGGGGAAGAATCAGTACCCACACGGAGGTATATGGATTATATTGTTGGCTCGGCATTTCTACAGCCTATGTTCCGGCTTGGTTGCCTCGTGTTGGGTTGTGTTATGGCATTTGTATATGGATAATCTTGCATCTCCCGTGGGGAGAGTAAGGCCCTCAAAGCTTGTACATGATATTATTCTCCTTGGGTAATAAAGCACTCCAAGGGGGGGGGTCGGCCCATTCCGGCCTCTATGCGGTGTCACACGTGCAAACTCCATTTTCAGCATTTGTGAATGTTTTGTCTAGCTTTTATGTTTTATGCAAAGTGATGATGGATATGTGTTAAGGCTGTGGCCATGTTTAAATGTTTTAATATGCATTGATGGTATCAACAAGTGTGTCAAAGGCCCTAGTCCCTCGGGCACCCGCCGCGAGTTACACCACCCCCCTTCCCCCCTCTTTTGCTCCCACACAACAACCCCTAGCCCCACCCCTGCAAACTTGAGTATTTGCTTGAATTACTTTAGAGAAGCCTAGTGGTAGATGACTTATATGCTCTGTTCTTCAAGTGGGTCAAGGGATTGACCCTGACACCTAAGGCTGGGATACTGACCTACGTAGCTCATGCCTGACATGTCCCGGATTGGGTTTCACAATAGGCCACGGCATATGATAAATGTTCCTAAAAGGGTACTAATGATGTAAAATGTTACATTGAATGCTGAGCTAGCGTGTCACATAGCACTGCAATGTAGGGTGCATGTGACAAGCAACTAATGCTTGGCTCATTATGGAGCACAAGAACTGCTTGCACCGGCTCCAATGCACCAAGGTTGCATCTGTACGTACTGTACGGATCGATCCGTACCGTACGGAACGTACTGTACGGATCAGTACGCGTACGGATCCATCCGTACGTTTATTTTTTTAAAAAAACCCCTTTTTGACCTTCACCGTGCGATTTTGGCCTTGTTTTGGAATTTCGCCTGTTTCGCCCAGCGCTCTGTTTCGCTCCGTCTCTGCACACTGTGCACAGGTAATTCACACGCTCTCTCGCTCATGGCCTTGGTCCCTCATGATGCATCTCGTACTGTACTCTCTCTCTCTCTCTCTCTCTCTCTCTCTCTCTCTGCCAATGTACTACTGTCTACATGATTAATCTCGTCTCTCTCTCACTCCCTCCCGAGTCCGGGGTCCCTCTCCCTCTCTCTCTCTCTCTCTCTCTCTTTCCTCCTTTGGAGTATGCTCTACGCTCTCCCTCTCCCTCTCTCTCTCTCTCTCTTTCTTCCTTTGGAGTATGTACTCTGCTCTAAGCTCTCTCTCTCTCTTTGTTTGTGTCACAGAGCTTCCAGGATCCAATATGCCGAAGCCATGCAACCCCTACTGGCAGGAGCACACGAATGTCATCCGTGTTATTAATACGCCGACCCAAGCTGGTTCTGGCACGCGTAGATGGCAGTGCAAGTATTGCAACTTCGAGCTCACGAGCACAATTTCTCGTGTCGTGATACACTTGACAGGTATTGGCACCACCGGCAATTGTGGTGGGTGCAAGCAGATGCCGCAGGATATCAGAGACAAGCTCATTGCTGAGAATTCATCAACAGCAAAGGGTTCAAAGAAGGTAAGGGGCAGCCAGCACACTCAAGATGCACTTCATGATGCGCTTGTGGGGGAGATGGGTGATTCTTCCACACAGGATAGCCAGTCTACAGGGGGCAGAAAGAGGGCCCGTGTCATGCAGGAGGGTGATGAGGATGATGATGCACATGTGCTGAGACAGAGTACTTTGCCTTCACGTGTGTCATCTCTTTCGTGGGTGAAAGAGAGACAAAAAGTGGCTGAGATGGAGATTGCAAGCACTCTTGTGGAGTGCAACATCTCCTTCAATGTACTGAGGACTGATCAATGGAAGAGAATGGTGAGGGCCATAGCAGAGGTTGGCCACACAGACTCGTGGTCCGGGGTGGAGTATAACAAAATGCGTACCACGATGCTTGAAGAGCAGAAAGCCTTGATAGACAAGGCATTGGTACCTGTCAAGGCAGGATGGCAGTCTTTTGGGTGCACCATCATATCTGATGGCTGGAGTGATATGTGTAGACGACACATTATCAATATTTTGGTGTCCTCATGTCTTGGCACATACTTCTTGCGGGTTGTGGATGCAGGAAAGGCAGGAGAATCCATCAGTGCTGAGTTTATTTATCACCACATCAGACAGGCAATTTTGGATGTTGGGCCAGAGAATGTGGTCCAAGTGGTGACAGACAATGCTTCAAATTGCAAGCGTATGGGTGAATTGGTCGAGGCAGAGTTTCCTCGCATTGCTTGGACTCCTTGTGCTGCACATTGCTTGGACCTGCTGATGGAGGATATTGGAAAGTTGCCATGGGTGCAACCTAATGTTGCAGATGCCATGAAGATTACTACATTTTTCCGAAAAAAACATCAGGCTTTGGCCATCTTCAGGAGCCATAGTGCACTTGATATGGTGCGACCCTCGAAGACCAGGTTTTCTTATATGTTCTTGGTCTTGCAGAGGCTTTTTAGATTGCGGGACCCACTACTACAGACTGTGGTGGACCCGAAATGGAGGTTTATGCACCATGCACAGACAGAGGCCACTAGATACATTCAGCGGAAAGTGCTTGACGAGGCCTTTTGGACAGAGGTACAGAGCTTGACGGTGGCACTGCAGCCTATCCATGTCCTCCTCCGAATCACAGATATGGAGGGCTCTACTCTTGGACTGGTCTATCATCTCTTCATGGAGATGAAGCGCCATATTGCCACCTGTACGACATTGACGGAGTCTCAGTGAGTGTACACTTGGATATTGTTCTTGGTTGATTATATTAATATTAAATAATATGCACATTGCAACAATGAACAATATGTTTAAAGTTATATTATATAATGACTGTTGGAATGTTGGCTTGTCAATTTGTAGCCGTGGTGACATCCTGGCTATTGTAGAGCGGCGATGGACATTTATGAGCCGTCCCATTCATGGGATGGCTGCATTGCTTCATCCCTTCTACAAGAAGCCAGAGCTGTTTAGTGAGAGCACTCTGCTCACGCAGAAAGACCAGTACATCAACATAATGTACGACGAGGATGAGCAACTTGAGGTTGATGCAGAGATGGTGAGTTTTATGAACAATCTAGGACCATCCTTTGCTAGAGCGGTGGTTTTGAGAGAGGAGGCGACGAAATTTCCTCTCACGTGGTGGCAGAGCTATGGAAGACAAGGTCTTCCAAAGCTGACTCATCTTGCTCTCCGAATCCTCTCGCAGGTACTCTTGACTCTTTCACAATTGCATCCATCTTTAAAGTTTGATTCATTAAGGGTTTTGAGTCTTGACTCCGAAATCGTATCGTGATTCGAGATCGTAGGATTGTTCTGCTGGTGCTTGTGAGCGCAATTGGAGTGCCTACTCCTTGGTTCACACGAAGATCCGCAATCGACTTAGTACCGCTCAGCTGGAGCGATTAGTGTATTGCCGAGCTAACATGAAGCTCGTGCGAGATTATCATGCTTTGGGGGCACCCAAGCAGGTATATTTAAGTTTTAACTGTCGTACGTCTTTTGACACATTTCAATATAAGTCATTTCTTGTGGTTCTGACTTGTCGGATTTTGCTTTTCCACAGGCAGATCCGATCCATGTGAAGATGGTGCCAACCTCTACTGAGGGCGACGTGGAGCAGCGTGTCAGAGACGAGCAGGCAGATATTATACGACTCCTTCATAGAGAGTTGGAGAGCATCGATCGTCGTGTCACAAGGTCACGCGCACGGGCTTTGGCGATACCTTTGCGTGAGGAGGCTGCAGATTCAGAGAGCGCTAGACGGAGGAGCATTCGTCGGGGGAAGCTGCGTGTTCGTACGCAGCAGACTCGGGCGAATGAGGCTGTCACTCTCATTCATACTCAGAGTGAGCCAGGAGATGATGATGTAGCACATGGATCTCATGATACATCTTTCACATCATCACATGTGCCCGTGATGGCAGAGCCTGAGTATGACGACGAGGGCAATGTCTTGACAGATGGGGACTTGCTCTCTTCTGGTGCATCGTCATCATCATCATCTGATGAGGAGTTTTGACTCTTAGATCATGTTTCATTGTGGAGTCTAGACTCTGGACTAGCCCTTATGGGCCTTTTGAGGACATTTCTATGATGTAGTGTTGCAGCTTGCTATGTAGTATGTGCATTGTATTCAGTTTGTTTTGAATCTTGATGCATTTGCAGCCTTTTGACATGGATGAGAGTCGAGACTTTTGTTGTGTGCACTGTGAACACTGATTCATCAGTTTATATAGAGCTAACTTCTAAGAGTGGTGATTGGTGATTGAAGATTGATCTCTGTCATCTGATTGAAAAATGGTTTTGGTATCTGATGTTTGATTTCTGAAGTAACAAGTTTTACAACATGCGGCAAGGGTTTTGTGATTACTAATCAAATGCGTATTAGCAAAGACCTTATTAGATTGTCTTGTAGGTCTCTCTCACAATTTAAAATGTATTTGGATCTTTTTATGTTTATTTTGATATGAAATGCCATATAGATTGATATTTTTTACAATGGTACGTATTTTTACGTACACAAAAATTTTATCTGTACGGAACAACGTACAAATACGTACCGTACATTACGTACACATCAACCTTGCAATGCACCGTGAAGGAAGAAAGCAGAACCAAGAACAATGCTCCTCATAAATGCTTCACCAAATCTCTATCCATTAGTACTATTCGGAAGCTGTATGTCTCTAAACCTTTATGTGTCCTATGGAACATACCACAAGTAATACATCAGTTGATACAGTGAAGTCAAGACCCTGGTTGTTGTCAATACAATCTCCAAGAAATTTGTGGAGTGAAGATACACCCACTAGCCTATCCTCCCAGGACGAAGACAAATATGATCATTTGTCCTCCTTTGGTGCCTCCATGGCATTAGACACTGAAGATACTCCACCCAATGCAAACGGCAGGTGAGATGAGTCCTCATAAACGACCCAAGAAACTCAAACGACCGCCATTGAAGCTTAAAGATTCTCCACTCAGTGCAAACGGTAACCGTGAAGATTCTCTCTCAGTGACCTGGCTGAAAACTTAACTCTGTTTATACCTATGGCCTCATGAAATGAAGTACCCTCGATGTGTGCTGAACCTCCATCTCGCAGGTCCAATTGGTGACGACTTCTCCGTCCATCTTCCGGTTGAACTTGGGAGGATTTAGAAGCTTCAATAATTGAGCTCATTCCTCAACTCAGCAACCTGGTGACGGCAAGCCGGCGAAGGCAGACATAAACTAATCCGGTGGAGAGGGATTCATGGAGACCGTCGGTGATGCGAACGTCTCTCATGCCAACTACACGCATGTGTAGAGTGTGTCTAAAGCCATGATATGCTATGAATTTGGGAAGGTCTTGGCAAAGGAGAGTTTCCAATGCCAGTGTCTAATCCCTTGCAAAAAATGCCTCCAGACATTAGGGTTTCCAAACAAGGGTGATTTGAGAAATGATGATGTAGCATGCTATAGCAATACTTTAATGCTTGATTTGTACCCTCAATTTTGAAAAATGATGGAGTAATTAGGGTTATTTGCTCTGATTAAGCAGGATTTTGCAGAAAATTAAAGAGCCCCATATTGATTTTACTTTCCTGTGTAATGGTGGATTTTTGATTTGTTGCTGTGAAGTAGCTCTTGAAGATGTGCCGTGAGCCCGCTAGTCAAGCTATTGCAAGGAGACACTGTTACTCTCCTTCTGATGAGCCTTTGTGGTTATTTTGCTGCTGCAAATCTTATTGAGCAGTAGTATGTTGCACGACCCCGGAGAGAAGTCTACACTTGCTTGTGTATGTGAAGGTGCTGCTGAATAATCTACGTTTGTGAGAGTTGCGGCCTAGAGCTTGTTGGAAAGAGTCGTGGCCTATAGGTGCTAAAAAGCGTGTTAGCGTAGGAAGCCTGCACAACTTCGCTGCTGCTTACTACATGGCATTGGAGCAAAGAGAGAGAGAGAGAGAGAGAGAGAGAGAGAGAATGCACAAATTAAGAGAGATTTGCATGACTCAAATGATGTGACTTGTGTTGTATTTCTTCACTCAAGTACAATGCTTTTATAGGCTTAGATCCTGTCCTGTATGACATCACTGATTAGGTGAGTACAGGTATAATATCTAGATATTTAGGTGCACCCCCCTAAGAGTGGATTCACACACACACATACATATGAAGCCTATCTAGAGGCTGTTCACACACACTTATCCTTTGTTACTTGGATAAGGCTTGTTCTCCAACAGCCTCCACCCCATAACACCACCCCACACACACATTGTGCCCTTTCTCCTCCCACCTTGCTGCAGCCAGTTGCTATCGCTATTTTCCAATTGCTCCTCTATTTCTACTTTTCTTCTTCTTTCTCCTCGAAGCTCTTTCTTCTCCTTCTCCATCTCCTCCTTCCTCTTTGTCCTCCCTTCTTTCATCTCTTTCATAAGCCACATTCATTTTGATATAATTAAAGTTTGTTTTCTAGCGATTTTTAAAAGCTATATCTATATATATTTTTAATAACTTATCATTTTAAAACCTCTGGTCCTCCTCTCCCCTCCCTCCTCCTCTAGAACCAAAAGTTTTGAAGGAAACCTCAAAACCCTCAAAATGGAAAAAAAAACCTTAAAACTCGACTATGGTTGTGAGAGATCCAAGTTTCTTTTTACACAAGGGTCTCTCACAAGGGTTTCTGCAGATATGTAGGTGATAATTGACTTTTTTTTTTTTTGGAAGCCCCTTTTCGGGGGATGCAATGCAAGCATTGCACCACTCACACACATGATGTCAGGGTTTGAACTCGGGTCCATTCGTTTGGGTAGGGTAGAATGGCCCAGCCCAAAGCCCGCTGACAAAATCTTCAAGTTTCTTTTTACACAAGGGTCTCTGCAGATTTGTAGGTGATAATCGACCTGGATTCATCTTGGTATATATATATATATAGATAATTGACCTTCAAACTTTATTGTACAGAGAAGCGTTCTCATGCAAACATTTATCCTTTCTCTGTAGGGTTTTTGCTAATCAAGATCATGGTTTTTGTTTCTGCCTGCTTTTCCTTTTTTCCCTAGATCTTACAGTAGTGTTTTCGTACGGTAGGGCAGAAGTACTGAATAGTAAAACTGTGAGATTGCAGGTAGGGATGGATTGACCCATAACATGCTGGACCTGATTCACTGCCACTGGAAAAGAAGGAGAGTCTGCAGGGTCAAATGCAAAGGTGTGCCTACAGTGGACATGGACAATGTGTGCTTCCACATTGAGGTTCTCTCTCTCTCTCTCTCTCTCTCTCTCTCTCTCTCTATATATATATATATATATATATATATATATATATATATATCATTTTCATTATGCTTTGTTTAGGTTATAGGGGATGTGCTATGATCTCCCACCATAGTTCACACATCGTATTATCATTGATATCCCCCCCCTCCCCCCCACCCCGTGGCCGTGCCTGTGCTGGCGGCAGCAAGACTTTAGTAAACGTTTCTCTCTCTCTCTCTCTCTCTCTCTCAGCTTACCATCACCAGTTTTTTCCAGCCTAGAGGGGTGGACAGGGAGGCACCAGAGCCCACCACAGCGGATATGGGAACCTATACCACAATGCCCCCTCGCAATAGGCCCATGGGAGTCACATCAGATTGGGCACACACACTCCAGAGAGCTAGACCTCCTCGTCCTGTCAGACCCCTGCCACCCGCAGCTCATCAGCCCCAGATTGAGGAGATCCTGGCCCGCCATTGAGTGGCCTCATCCTCACAGCAGACTGTCGAGATCTCTAGCCTTCTTGTATCACCTATGAGATGGACATCCTGGATAGGCCGGCATACAAGGTTAATTGACTGTTTTTATTCAGCTTTCCCATATCCCATCACTATTGTTTCTTTACCTGGCATAGTAGGATCTAGATTTTTCATCTTGTATAATCTCAGAGTCTGAGATCTTAGCTTTCAGTTTTCAGTTTTAGTTTACTGGTGTTTTTTCTTTTTTCATCCATGATGAAATTTCGTGGACATTTTGATCTCATAGAGCCTTTGGGCATTTTGGAGACATTAATATAACTTTCCTTCTTTCTTTCGCTCTCTACAGCTGTAGGACCTAAAGATCAAGATTCTTATCCTGAGTGCCGCTTGCTAATTGGTAATCTGGCTGCCACAGGACAAAACAGGGGGGAAGATTATCTATCAGACTGGGGGTGTCTTGTATCTTTTTCGAGGGCGTAACTACAACTACAAAGATCGTCCCAAAATTCCTCTCATGCTTTGGAAACCAGTCACTCCTGTGTACCCTAAGCTGATCCAACAAGCTCCAGAAGGCCTAACAAAGGAGGAAGCAGATAGGCTTCGTCTGCTAGGCTGGAAAGTCGAACCTATGTGCAGGCTAGGTAAGAGAGAGAGAGAGAGAGAGAGAGAGAGAGAGAGAGAGTTCCACATAGAAAAGTCCAATCAAATTGTTAATTAATATATATTGTTATAAGATATTTAAATTGTTAGAGTTCCACTTACAAAATTCTTCAAGAAAAAAATATTGCTTTAAAATGATTTATCTATTGATTAATCTATATGTTAATAAGCTATCTGTTTATTAATACAAGTGAAAGATAAAAATCTACATAATAAAAACAAGTTTCATTAATGAGTCAATTAGCTAATAAATAAATTAATAAAGTATTTGGAACAATTCTGATATGATTTTTTACTTTAATTGTAAATATCTTTATTGATACAAAATAATCAATATTAAATAGTTATTTATTATTATTCAGTTTAATTATTGATTTAAATTAACATATTTCAAAATAGAAAGCAGGCCTGTTGAGGATCCTTTGCTTGTTTAGTTTTCAGAGAGGTATGTATGATTTCTAAGTTTGTACATGCTGGCAGGAAAAAACGGGGTGTACTTGACTCTTGTCCAGGATGTAAGAAATGCTTTTAGAGTGGATGACTTGGTGCGCATCGACTGTAGAGGGTTGAATCCGAGCGACTATAAAAAAATTGGGGCAAAATTGAGAGTAATTTGAACACAATCCCAAGCCCTTTTTTTATAAAACTTGTGTGTGTGTGTGTGGGTGTGTGGGGGGGAGTCTTGCCTGTACAAGTAATCTGATATGTTTGTCTTCTCATGTAGGATCTTGTACCTTGCGTCCTGCTTTCTTTTGACAAAGAGCACATCTTGATGTGGAAAGGGAAAGCAAAGGCTTCAGCAGATGTTGATATGAAGTCTTCAGATGAAGGCGTAAGTTTGACAGAGAATCCCAATTTGGAGGCTGCAAAGATACCCACTTCCTGTGACTTAGGATGCTCTGATCTGAGCTTCATTGAAATCGAAACCAAGGTTTCGGTTGATGATGCATCTGCTCATGCCGCTGAAAACGAGTTTTGTTTTGCCGATGAAGAAATCAAGCAGCAGTCTCGTATGGATGATGAAATTGGTTGGGACAAAGCTGACTTGGTGCCTGAGAGGACCATGTCAGAATCCAAGCATTATGCTGCTGTTGATTTTATGCTTGATCAGGAGAGAGAGAGTAATGCAGGGCCCGATAGTCCTTCAGGAGAATCAAGCAGATCTGTGAACTCAAATCTCGTAGAAGAGCATTATCTGGACGAAGAGATGGTACCAGAGGCAGCTGTATCGTTGGAACTTCGCTCGCAGAAAGTGGAGGGTAAACAGGAGGCCCTAGATGATTTGGCCAGTAAGGAGGGGCAAGATAGTGATTCCATCAACAGTCCGCTCAAGGAGGGTCAAGCTGATTATGTGGTTGTGCGGGTGGATGCTTTGTGGTATCATGCGATTGCATCTGGAATGGCAATTGAATTTGATGAGGCAGATGTGGACAGTGACTGGATTGTCGGGAAAGCAGGTGAACTGGCGCAGGCAGCCCCTATTGCACCTGTATATACACGAAACCTATTGAGGAAACTGCAAGTCAAAAAAGAAGACAACGCCAGGCCAGATGGTGATTTGCAAATTCAATTTGGCAGATTGCAGAACCTAAAAAGACAGAAGAAGGTAACAAAGCGAGCTTTTCAGTTACCTACAGTGGATGTACCTCGAATGGGAGGGCTTCCAGTGGATGAGCTAGCCAGGCTTCTGGCACCTAAATAGCTTCTGAAATGTGTATACCTGAAAGCCATATTCTTGCCATGGAATCAGATGCCTATCTAAATGGAAAAAGCCGAATTGTCTTCAAGGGTAAGGCCATTCATGTAATGCTCAACTGCCTACTGGTTTTCTTTTTTGGAACTGGCTTTGCACATCAAAGATTTCAACAGTTCTTTACATGTTCTCCGGTCATGAGAGTATACAGGGCAGGTAGAGGAAGATGGATTGAGAAACCTCTTTCTATGAGCAGACTTTTATGCATTTGCGAAGGCATAGCTCTGATGTGCATTGAAAACAAGCTAAGCTGCAAAGATTTGTCTTGAAAGTTTAGAGGCTGATTGCAGCAACCAAGCAAAGCTGTATCATGTATCAAAGTGGTTTTTATTGCATAGCTGGGCTGCAATATGGGGGCCATACATATCATTTAGTTGTAATGGTGTAAACTGTTGTGAATTCATTCAAAATGCAGTTTGAAATCCCCTCCACCCCACAACAAAATGCACACACATGCATGCGTACTCTGAACCAACAAGCATTCACACTAAAGATAAACATTCACACTCTTAAGCCGTGTGCATTTTCATGGACCCTTTTATAGCCTGAGTTTCACTTAATGCCAGGAATAAAAAATCTTGCTTCTATATCTCATAGCCTGCAAACTGCCCACATTCATTAAATTTATTGTCGTCTTGTGCTTGTAATTGAACAAAGTTCGGAGTAATATCATTGTTACATGGTTTGGATAAAAAAACGCCCTTATGTTGTGGCTGCAATCAAAGAGCATAGAATGGAGGTACATATGTCTTCTTTGTAAGTTTGAAGTAGGTTGACATGTGAAATAGTTTCGCAAGCTACACCCATGTTATTGATGCTTTAATTAGTTACTATTCTTCTCAAAATAATGTTGGAACATGTTATAAGAGGATACAACATAGACAAAACTCACAAGTAGGGTTCTCCATAATAGAAATCTTGAATTGAACAATAATTGAGATGGAGAACCGTAATGTGTTATTGGTGTAATATAATAGATGGCGGTAAGCTTTGCACTTGTGTGCTTCGGAGAAGCGTGCTTTGATGATTGATTTGGAATTGTTGAGATGGGATAGTGTATGTTGATAGAAGCTATGGTGCGGTAGTTAGTAAGGTGAAACATTAATTTGTGGATGGAGTAGGGAAAGGCCGTCGGGAGGCCTTTCCTGGGAGGAAAGGGGGTGATCGGCAGACGTTGGGAGTCCCCTTCCATCTGGAAAGGCCTCTCGATGGCCTTTCCTAGTTGTCGTGGTCCAAGGGAGAAGCCGATCATCATGTTGTCCAGCAACTTGTTGTCGTCGACCTGCCAGCAAGTGCCAGTCATCGTTGTCTCGTCCACTCATGTGACGTACCAACTTGCTATCTGATTCGTGCGTGACATAGCAACTCACCATCGTCGACCTGCCACTTTAGTAAGTGCAAATGGTGAGACACTTCATTGCCACGTGTTGACACCTCAGTGCACTATGTGTGGCGGTTGTCTTGTCCATGCGTGCGATGTACCAACTCGTCGTTGGACTGGCCACTTAAGCACTTGCAGACGTTGAGGCATTTCATTGCCACGTGTTGACACCTTAGCAAGTGTAGTGTGCATGGCAGCCACATCACCACATACTAAATATTATAGCCGTTTTTGGTATTCTATAGCGTCTGCTGTTCGTGGTGGAGAATTGCTCGTCGGCGTGCACATACGCCATCTTCTGGCAGCTCACAATGTCCAACAAAGGGGAGAAGATGTTGGGGTGGGGTGACCAATACTTCAATCCGTGGGAAGAGCACCAACAGACGATGGTGAGGCTGACTAGCACAGTTGAGGTGGAGGATACTCACAGAGCTATAGGCACTCATCCGAGGGGATGGCGCTGCGGCGGCAGGGTTGGATGCTCTGGAAAACGGATGTCACCTACATTAAGTGGTTCTACCTGGTTTCTATGTTGTATTCATTCCCACTAGGGACGGCCGCCTTGGGCAAAGCTTTCGTGAGCTTTCGCCATGTGTGGCTATGGGGGCTGCAGGGCCGCTACTGCCCTCGAGCTCAACTTGCATAGTGCTTCGGCATCCGCACGATTTTGTGCATCGGCGTTGTGGCTCCGCTCCACGCACATGATGCAAGAAGACCCTACCCTCGTGCACAACAACTCCAGCGTGGTCCAGGGGAGAAGGCACGTGTCATTGTTGTCTCATCCATGCGTGTGACGTACCAACTCACCATTGCCGACTTGCCACTTCAGGAAGTGCACACATTGAGGCATTTCATTGCCACGTGTTAACACCTCAGCAAATACTATAGGCACCTGAGCAGTGTGCATGGCAGCCACATCAGCACATAGTAAATATTATAACTGAGGCATTGTTGAAGAGGTTCAATCTTGGAGACTTCAAACTTGTTGCTACACCTATGGAACCTACTTTGCGACTCAGTTTTGAAGAAGCAAGTGACCCTTTTGATGCTGGCTTGTATCAAGAAGCTGTTGGATTCCTTATCTTCATATGTAACACCAAGCTTGACATTCAGTGTGGGGTCTCAGTATTGAGAAGATTTATTCATAGCCTAGGCATAAAGCATTGGCAATGTATCAAACGGGTGTTCCATTACCTAAAAGGCACCAAGTACTTTGGGTTATTTTATCCCAAGGGGGGTAAATCGCAGTTGCATGCATTTACAACAGCTGGATTTTTAGACACACGAATGTCTATGAGTGGTTTTTGCTTCCCATTGCTGGTCAGTTCTAGATGTGAAGATGAGTGCAAAGTTTACAGCTACAGTTGAGTGTGTTTGGCTCAAACACCTTATTGACAAGTTCTTAGCCACTACCATCCTTAGTGACAATCAGAGCCCTATGGAAGCTACAAGGAATTCAGTCTTTCATGCTCGCACAAAGCCATTGAGGTGCATTATCATTATGTTAGGGAGAGATGATCTGTAGGGAAATCAACTTAGCTTATGTGCCAACATAGGACAACATGGTAGATTTATTCACGAAGGCTCTCTCACGAGAGAAGTTTGAAGCTTTTTGCAAAGCTTTGAACCTACTTCCCTTTGGGGATTAGTTTGGGCTCCCTCTCATAGTCCAAAGTGCCTGGCACTTCTTTGTACTTTTAGTGCCAACTCACCCCTTGTTCACATCAAAGGAGCACTCTCAACCTTTTTTGGACTAGCAACAACATAAAGGATGCATCAATAATGAGCTACCAAGAGGAGCAATCCAATAGGAGTCTGAAAACCTAGGGGATGAAAGATTGAGTTGATATGACTCATGCCAATGATTTTACACCAGTTGTGTGGGCATGGTTTTCTAGCTTAATTAGATCAATAGCCAAGCTAAATCTAGATGAGATAAACACTAATGCACTCAATTGAAACACAACTTCATGGAGTGCAAGTGCTAATGTTACATACAAACATGGCTACCCAAGACAAATTCCTATATCTTACCAGATACTTGAGATTCTATTTCACCTAATTATAGTTCCAACCATGATTGGGGACCAGAAGATCCATTAACCATGTGCTCAAGTAGGATCCAATGCATAGCCGCAATCAAGAAGAGACATGGGAAAAGAAACTTCCAGCTAGAAGGCCTATTCCTAAGCCTATTATAGTACAATCAAAAGGTTTGATATTATTAACCCCATTATATAGGTTAATTGGGTGCTCTCCATCACATATGTTATGTAATGGCACTCTAAAATTTGTAATCTTTATGAGGAATATGCCCATTATATAGGTTAACCGGGTGGTCTCCCTCACATATATTATGTAATGGCACTCTAAAAATTGTAATCTTATGAGAAATCAAGCCATGTCCAACCTCCATTATTAAGTTTTGAGTTTTGGGTGCCCAAGTATGAATAAAGGACAGTTATATATAGCACAGTTTCTTATAAGAAAAAGACATAACAATCCAACTTTATGCTTCTCTTGTATTTTGTGCAATCACCAGCTTATGCAAAGAGCTATGAAGGCCATGATCAAATCTCAAAAAGTCCAACAAAATAGGGGAATAAATAAATCATGTGGGAGGATACATCGTCCACAAATATGTAAATAGAAATCAAGGCCATTTCACCTTTCAACATCATATCACCAAAGTGCATTTTTTTGCAAGATTTTGACTTCCAAAGTAAGTGGGGATGAAAGATTCTAACTTCCAAAGTAAGTGGGGATGAAAGATTAAGCTAAGGTAATGCCATGCTCTATGAATACTAAGTTATGTGGAAACTTCCTCACATATGATATATAAAGTCCTTAAGGCTTCCTTAAGTTTCAGTATAGCCTTTCTATGCAAAGTCTACTTGTGATAGTCTTCTTGCGATGCATCTTTAAGCTCCTTTTTTTAAAACTCTTTTTTAAATTTATTTCCCTTTTCGTAGTTTCATTGGAAATCTTATATTATTTTTCTTTATGGCTTCCTTAAGTCTCAGTATAGCATTTCTATGTAAAGTCTCGACTTGAAATCTATGAGGTGTCATTAAGATATTGCAGTCATCCACCAATTTCTCATGAAGCCTATGTAACTAGTATTCTTGAAAGTATCCAAGGATCCGACAATGCTCAATACATTTCTATTAAGGCACCTTCATCAGTTTTTCTACTAGCACCTTGTTGACTTAATATAGGAGTAGGTGTTGTAGTCTCATAAACTTTTATATTTCATCTCAAGTTTTTTTTTGTCTTTTGATTACCTCTTCTATGTTTTGAATTCATATCATTCTTTCTTAATGTACTTATAGCTACATGAGAGCTACATATAATATTATTGCAATGCTTACTTATTAATTGTTGGATTTCATGGAAGAGTTGCATGCACCCTGGCATTCTCATAAAATGGGTATATTGGCCATTACCATAAGTGTTTCCAAAGAAGGTTCAACAACATTACTATCTTTGTGACTACACCATAGAAATATTAGTTCTTATATGATACAATAGTATACAAAGTCAACAAATAATAGATGTATGTTATTCTAGTGCTACTGGAGGGTGTATGTGAATATACCTAGTGTTATTGGAGGGTGTGTGGGAATATAGCTAGTGTTACTAGAGTGTGTGTGGGAATATGGCTAGTGTTACTTGAGGGTGTGTGGGAATATAGCTAGTTGCATGCTCCACATTATGGCTCACCTCCTTTAAGTTAGTTGCATGCACCACGTCATGTCACCTCGTTTTTTGTTTTTTCCTTGCTTGCATCTTCATGTCCTTCATCCTTTTATGTATCCATAGTAAGAGTCAACAAAGCCTCTATTTGTGACCACAAGGATCGGCATAGGAATTGTCATAGCATTAATGTGCTTAATGCAAGATTCATCAATTGTAGGCATTTTCATAGCATTACTATGCTCAATGCTAGATTCATTAATTGTAGGCATACCTTGTGTGCTTGTAGTTAATGATATATTGGCAACACAATGTGATCATAGCACACATCTTTGGGCACTAGTTATGTCATTGGAACCTCATGATAGGGGTAACACTTCATGGTAGGTAAACACATCTAATCCTATTGAACTCGCATACAATGAGATTTGTATATTAACCCCTAGCACAGGTTTATCTCTTCGAAGCAAGGAAGGTGGCATATCAACGTGGAGTTCTTCCTCTTCATGGCATATTATTGTGGACTTCTTCTAGGCATATTGTCCTAGACTTCTTCTTCTTACTCTTCATGTTGTGGCTAGAGGTGGCTAGGGATTGTGGCCAGGGTTTGACTATTTTCTTGCTTGTCTTATTGTGTATTAGCTTTGTTCTTCTTTTTGTTAGAGTCTTTAGTATCCCTCCGAAGGTAGCCACTAGGATTTTGGTATCCCTCCCAAGGTAGCCACTACTGTTTTGGTATCCCTCCCAAGGTAGCCACTAGGATTTTGGTATTTTTCTAATCAAAGCTTGAGCCTATGCTTTTGTCACCTTGATATCTCTTTTTCAATCAACTTTGGAGACACTCTATGACCTCTTCTCCACATCTTATAGTAATGGAACACCACCTACATGGATAATAACCTTTCACTAGATAAGGGTTACAAATCTTACATCCATGTGCTTTGAGGTAGTTTGTCATTTCCTTGTGGATGTGATAAGCCTAGTCTCACTAGTCTCGCCTACATGAAGTCTATGCAATTTGGGGAGATCCACTTTATTATACTTGTCCCACCACCATCTTAGCTTATATCAACAGGTGGTCATAGCTCTCCCTAACTTTTGATTGCTTTTTAATGGATCAAATCCTTGAAACTAGAGTATTCAATCCTATTTTTGTTGAAGGACTTGATGATGGTCCAACAATGGTAGTTCTTGTTTCTTTGTCACCTTGTGGGTCCTAGTTGCCACTAAGGCAATGGCATTCTCCGTGATCCTAAATTACACCTTTGTTTTGTTTGGTCTTGTGACCTTACTAAGTTACTAGACTCTCTCTATGTGTGTGTGTGACTTCAGCTTCTTTTTGACTTGGGCATTTCCTGAGTGCCAGATGGAACAGAAGTTCTCTTTGGGACAAGAGAAGGTAAATTCTTTGGCTGAGAGGTTTCTTTAGGAAAGGCTTGCATGCACATGTGCACATAGGCCCTCAAGGCTTTATCTAAAATTTTCGGGCTTAAAAATCTTGGAGCACCTAGTTTTTTCGGGCGTAAAAATCTTGGTGCACCTACTTACAATTAATTTCATATGCTAAATAACTTACTTGTAAATCTTGGAGAAGTATTTACATCTCTATTATCACATTATTTGTCTGCAACAACACATAGTTTAATGATTTTTTGCATTAAGAGAGTACAAGGTAAAAGAGGGATCTTACATTAAAGAAACAACCCTCTTTAAGACCATTTACACTCTTAAAAACCCTCTTTTACCTTGTATAATGAATCCCTTGAACCCTTGGTACATGCACTTTTCTACACTCAATATTATTTGTAAAAAGGTGCTTTAACCATTCAAAAGAATTGCATGACATCATGCAGTCAAAACAGCTAACCAAAAGCCCTTAATCACTATTATAGAGCCCCTTAAAGCAAGCTTGAATTGGAGTTCTTATGTGAAATATTATTAAGGCCCTTTACATTTATCTATAATCACACTTCAAACTACTTATGCTTATGTTTATGCCTTTCAAGCAAGCCCTTCTTATGCACAAGATCCATGCTACCCTAATGATGAGGGAAGACATGAGGTAAAACCTTTTGTGTTTACAACCTTGGTCTCACATATGCCCTATTGAGAACCCTTTAGAGAGGTAGCCCTGCTATTGTTGTTGGAATTAGGGTTGCAGGAATGCACACACAACTTCAAGAAGATGAGGAAGCTTGAGCACAACACAGTAGTGTATTATGAGTGCCAAAAATGAAAGATAACAAGCCCTAGAAGATAATGGGCGTATATACAATGCACGGGGGAAAAAACCTCCTAGTGAGGGAAAAAGTGCCCCGGCGGTCCTAAGTGTGTTCACACACATCACTACTATAATATGGTAACAAATCCCCCCTGGAGTGATGCGGTGAACAAGAGCTAGCACTCATGTATAGGGAAGTGTCTAGCTATGTGGACGAATCCACAAAAGGGAGTAAGCCCAAAGCTTTGCGAAAAGCTTCGAACTTCTCACGAGGCAGAGCCTTTGTGAAAAGGTCTGCAAGGTTATCCTGTGTTGGCACATAAGCCAAACTGATCTCTCCTGCAGAGAGTCTCTCCCTGACATAATGGTAGTGCACCTCAATGTGCTTCGTACGAGCATGGAACACTGGGTTCCGCGCAACTGCCAATGCGCTCTGACTGTCAGTGAAGATGGTGGTGGCAGATGGCTGCCCAACACCCAAATCAGCCATAAGGCGTCTGAGCCACACACACTCAACCGTAGCTGTGAAAGCTGCCCTGTACTTAGCTTCATAACTAGAAGTGGCCACAGTAGGCTGCTTCTTGCTCAACCATGATATGCATGAGCTTCCAAGCATGAAGCAAAAACCACTCGTGGACACGCGTGTGTCATAACAACCAGCCCAGTCAGAATCTGAAAAAACATGTAAATCTGGCGGCAATGATCCCCCCTTGGGATAAAACAACCCAAGATGCCGAGTACCACTCAAATAGCGAAAGATACGCTTCACTGCCTGCCAATGCTTAATGCCTGGGCTATGCATAAATCTGCTCACCTGTGAGACTGCAAACTGAATGTCTGGCCTCGTAATGCATACATAAATGAGGCAACCAACAGCTGTCTGATAGAGTGTGACATCAAAGTGATCTCCAGCATCATGAAGACTCAACTTCAAACCTGTCTCCATTGGAGTAGCAATAGGCTTGCAGTCTTCAAGGCCAAATCTCCGCAACAATGTTTCAATATACTTTGTCTGACACAAAGCAATACCTCCATCACACTGCTTAAATTGTATCCCCAAATAATGATGCAAATGCCCCAAATCTGACATCTCAAAAGAGGCATTCAAATCAGCCTTAAAATCAGCAATATGACTCTCATTTGGTCCTGTGAGCAGCATGTCATCGACATAGAGAGCAATGATTAGATGTACACCATCCACACGTTTAACATACAAAGTGCTTTCTGTTGGACTATTCTGAAACCCATGTGCAGTCAAATATGCATGTATTTTTTCATACCAAGCTCGTGGAGCTTGCTTTAAACCATATAAAGCCTTTTTTAACCTGCACACTTTGTTTTCCTGCCCTCTTTGAACAAAACCACGAGGCTGCGATACATACACCTCCTCATGCAAATCTCCATTTAAGAACGCAGTCTTTATGTCCAGCTGATGTACATTCCAACCATTATGAGCTGCTAATGCACAGATGCTACGAACAGTGGTGATACGACATGTGGGAGCAAAAGTCTCATCAAAATCAATGCCCTTCTCTTGAGCATAACCTTTTGCAACAAGCCTAGCCTTATGGCGATCCACTGTGCCATCAGGCTTACGCTTCAATTTGTATACCCACTTAGTGCCAATGGCCTTCTTGCCAGGGGGCAAGTCACATAAAGACCATGTACTATTCTTCATAATAGCATCGTATTCTGCTTGCATAGCAGCCATCCAATTTTCTGAACTTTGTGCCTCATCAAATGAAACAGGCTCACTTTCATCGCACATACTAGAAACAGCCAATGCATAACAATCTGACGCATAAGAGGCACCATGAGAGCCAAAACGAGTGCGACTAGACAAAGGGGCATCCAACTTGCTGTCACGCAAAGTCTGCACCAGCCATCTAGGCATGTTCCTAGAGCCCTCAATCTCTTGTCTCTCATCCTCAAGTGCATCATGCACATCTGCATCAGATATAGGCTGATCTGTGCCATCATTTAAAACCTGCATAGGCTGAAAAACTGCCTCATGAGGTATTGCACTTGACTGTGCACCACTGAAAAGAGGCAACAATGTATCATAGACATCACGTGAGCTGATATCTGTCTCCTTAGTACATGAAACCAAGGGCTGAACTGCATCTTCCACAAATACAACATCACGGCTAACCAAAATGCGCTTTGTCTGTGGATGATACAAACGATAGCCTTTGCTCTCAGCACTATATCCAACAAAAATACATTTGACAGCTTTGTCATCCAATTTTCTGCGATGTTGCACAGGCACTAATGCATATGCCAGGCAACCAAAAACACGTAAATGGCCAACAGATGGCTTGCGGCTATGCCAAGCCTCATATGGAGTGACAACCTGTAATGCTTTGGTGCGACACCTGTTTAGTACATAAGTGGCACACATGACAGCCTCAAGCCAAAAACTATGTGGTAGACTTTGACTCTTAACCATACATCTTGCCATTTCCATGAGAGACCTGTTTTTTCTCTCAGCCACACCATTTTGCTGTGGTGTATACGGCACTGTACATTGGTGTTTTATCCCACGCTCAGCCAGAAATGCATTAAATTCTGAAGACATATACTCCCCCCCTCGATCTGAACGGAGGGTGCCCATCTTACTTTCTGACACATTTTCAGCCATAACCAAAAACTGTTTGAAGCACAAAAACACTTCGGACTTTGCCTTCAAAGGATATACCCATGCATGCCTGGTAAAATCATCAATGAAAGTCACGAAGTAAAGGTAGTTTCCAAATGATGGAGTTTGCATGGGACCACAAACATCACTGTGAACAAGCTGCAATCTGCGTTTAGCTCTCACTGATCCATCTTTGGGAAAGGAAGCACGCTGCATTTTACCCAATATGCAGCCCTCACAAACATGCTTGACAGGTGCCTCAAGCTTAGGCAAAGAAGACACCATTTCAGATTTCTGCAGGCGCAGCAAACTTGCAAAATTCAGATGACCAAAACGTGCATGCCACAGTTTTGCATTTGAAATAGCCTGCGTATCCATAATAGCACATGCTGAATCCTCTACACATTTGCCATCCATATTGAGCTTATACAGCCCTCGACATAGTGAACCAGATGCTACAATGATGTCACCACAAGAGAGATCATGAACAGTACATCTGTCATCCACAAATTTTACAACCAAACCTGTTTTGGCAAATGCGGAGACTGACAGCAGATTCTTTTTGATCCCTGGCACATACAATGCATCAAAAAGTGTAAAGGTGTTGCCATTTGCAACATTCAGCACAATCTGTCCAACTCCTTCAATGGGATAAGAGGAGTTATTGGCACAAGTGACAGTATTCCCTGTGGGAGCAGACTCAAGGAAAGTGAATAAACTGCGCTGCGAGGTGATATGCTTAGTGGCACCACTGTCAAAGTACCATACATCTGAATCTACTGCAGACATACATGTGTCATGCAAAGATGGGTCATAACTGCACTGCGCATTGAATGCCCATTCTGTATCTAGCACAACATTAGCAGATTCATTGTTAGAAGGAGAGGCATCTGCAACAGCCATACCAGTCTCTTTCTTCTTAGCCTCTTTCGCAGCCAGCTTAGGACACGCTTTGATGACATGATCATTTCCCTTACAGTACTTGCAAAATGTCTTCTGTTTGTCACCCTTCTTCTCATCTTTGTCTTCCTTCTTTGGTTGCGCAGCATTTGCAGATTTCTGCTTACTAGAAGAAAAGCCAGCTTTACCTTTCCCGCTTCTCTGACTAGCAACGAAAGCTTGATCTGCGACACGCATAATATTCCTGTTTTGCCTTGACTGGTCTTCTTGCAGCAAAACAGAAACTAACTCCTCAAATGATAAGGCATTGGGATTGCCTTTCATCATCAAGCGAAGAGTGGAAGCAAAACCCTGATAAGAATCTGGTAGACCATTCAAAACAGTCTGCACAAGTGAACTGTCTGACAGGATTTCATCTGCAGAAATGAGCTGCTCTTTGAAATCCTTGATCTTTGTCAAAAAGCTATCCATAGAATCACCTTCGTTCATATGCTCACTCTCCAACTGTTTTCGGAGGTAAGCAACACGAGCCTCATTTCTTGCCTGATACAATGTGGCAAGTACATCCCAAGCATCCTTAGAAGTCCTGCAGGAGCGAATATGTGGGATAATGGTACGTTTGACGGACAGCGCAATCAAGGCATGAGCCTGCGCATCTCTACCATCCCAACGAATCTGCTCTGCTGAAAGTGGTGGTTCTCGAACAGCTGCTACAGCACTTGTGCCTGCACCATCATCAACAGTACCTGTTTCTGATGTGTTTGCAGCATTCCCAGCCACAATAGGACGTGCATCAATACCCTGCACAATGTTCCATAACCCCTTTGCTACCAATACATGTCGCATCATATATGCCCACAATGGATAGTTGGTGCCATCCAACTTATCCTCAGCAGCCAACATGCGGAATACATCATTGTTTATAGCCATGGCCAATGACTGTACTACTAGATGTAAATGCTGTCTGTAAGAGGTAAACCTGTATAAAATCGACCTGTGCTATGTAGCACAGCCCAAAACAGACGAATGGGAACCTGTCCTGCAGATTTCAATCTTGACAGAAAATCTGCACAGTAGGACGATTTTGCCTGCGCAGTACTTGGAATGCAAAAACGGAGGGCGAAATGACCTCAGATCAAAATTCTGAAACGGCCAAGCCCTATGGGCTCTCCCACGGCATATACTAACCTGCAGACGCTCGTGAAACCTCGTCGCAATCGGAGGAGATGAAGCGGCAGGTGCCGGTGATGCTGCCCGGGAGGAGGAAGCCTGCTCTGATACCAATTGTTGGAATTAGGGTTGCAGGAATGCACACACAACTTCAAGAAGATGAGGAAGCTTGAGCACAACACAGTAGTGTATTATGAGTGCCAAAAATGAAAGATAACAAGCCCTAGAAAATAATGGGCGTATATACAATGCACGGGGGAAAAAACCTCCTAGTGAGGGAAAAAGTGCCCCGGCGGTCCTAAGTGTGTTCACACACATCACTACTATAATATGGTAACAATTGTGTATTTGAAGAGCATAGCCCTTGCATTGTGTGCGCTTTTGTCGCACAGGTCGTAGCTGGGGACTTGCCGAACACCGTATGCGAGCCACGAATGGCTGCAAGCATACAACTAGGAAAGCAAACTCAAACAGAATGCAAAGGGTGTGTCACTCACCGCTCAACCGCCGCCTTGAAGGATTCCCACGTCGTAGTGAAGAAGGAGCCGCCGTCGCCACTCTACCGCCTCTCTGCCGCCGTGCCGCTACACAGTGCTCGATCGCTCTCTCACTCTCTCTCTCTCTCGCTCTCACACGCAGGAGAAGGAAACCAAGGAGATAAGGCAAGAGCACTCTTGTATTCACAACACATGAGAATGGGGGTTTTAGGGTTACATTTGACTCTTATAGGTGACTTGGCCGTTCACACATGGGCGCCCATACATGGCCGGCCGATCCTAACCCTTACCTTGCTGATATTCAAGGTGCGCCTCTCATCGGCGATCACCCAATCCCTTTATCCTTAACATATGGTGCCGACAAGCCCGGCCCATGACTCAGAATATTTAAATTAATGACGTAAAACATAGTACATCTCAATGTCCGTCATAGGTTAACATGCCCCCCTTCCTGATGTAGATTCCGTCCTTGGAAGCTATGGTATGGTAAGCTCGATAGGGTTGTTGTGGTGGACCGTATGCAAAACAGGGAAGTAGAGTGAAAGTATGCTGGAATTCAAAAGATATAAAGTGTATAAATTCAAGCATGTTAGACCACAATGGATGTTGCTATGAGAACTTAGTTTAAGGGTCACATGAATGAGCTAGTGTAGCAAATTAACAGGAGTTTAAAATTATTGAGAGTAAATCAAGAGTTAGCAAGGTGTCAAAGGTTAATCAAGGTTTATAACTGGCTTAAGTCAAGGAAAATAACCAAGCTTAATAAATAAACAGATGACCACACTGTGTCTACTCTAAGAACAAGTTAATACCACGAGCTTAGGGACACAAGAAACATCAGAGTTACAGGAGCCTTTTGCCTTTATTTCTTTATGCACGTGAAAATTTTTATACACAATGGCGACCTTCCTAAGGCAAAACTAACATCGATCCTGGTACCATGTTTAACACAAGGCATTATCCAGGAATCTATTAGCTCACTTTAGGCAAGGCTACCCCCTACCAACCAAGGCATCGGTGTGGAGTAGAATACTCCTCGCGCCTACCAAGTATCAATAAGGCGATAGGCCAACATTAAAGCACATCATAGACTTGTATTGCCATTTATTGTAGGCTCTTTTAAAAAAAAAAATTCTTTTGATCTTCGCTCCTGAACTATAATTTGTCTTGCATCCTTTCAACAAAGGGGTAAAAGCTATGTCCTAGAGGTCAACACACACATGGCCAGGTGTCAAACATTAAGATGGTTTGACCCTAGACCTAAGACAATTGTATTCCAAGGTTAACTAAAGACGTCATGCATTCTCAGGAATATATCCAATAAGGTTAAGCTCATTAATGATTTACACTAGCACGTCAAGCAACTTCAAAAACTAAGTATTACATTGACAATTTCCATGTGGTCGTGCATTATAGTTCATGCAATTAATTGAACAGAAAAAACGAAAGAGAGTGGGTATGGAAGAATTACACCTGTATTTTGGAGATCTCCTTGATTCGATGAGAGAAATGCCCGCAATTTGATGAGATATTTATGTATGAGCGTTGCGGCTATCTCAGGACTTGAAAGCGAACCCACCTCAAACTTTTCAACCTGTACAATCAACTAACAAGCACTATACCTCGAGAGGCACATCAGTGTGAAAAATTAAAGACTCGTTTAAGGAATCCAAACTAGAAAAAACTTGAAAACACTAACCTACCTACCAGTCACCACACTACTACTGTGAGGATATGGTAAGAGGATGTTATAGAGTCCTGGCTCTAGCCCTAAGGCTAAGCCTCTATCCGCATCATCCAAATAAATAAAGTCAACCTCAATAGTGCCATGAGTTTCATCCGTCCATTCATCATTGTCAGATATTTCCTTTTCATTTTCCCATCCGCATAAATTCATCAAGAATGTAACCATGCGAGGATAGTCATCTTGTGGAAAAGGAAAGCATTGGGCTATCGGGGATATTTCCTCTACGGAGTAGGGGTCAGTCATGGTCAATAGGCGAATTAGCCATTCTAATTCCTCAACATTTTCCTGTCTGGCTAGTACATCTATATGATCCCATTCAGTTTCAATTATAGGATAGCACGTGAAATATCTGAGAAAGGTACAGATGATACCTCTCACCAAAGGTGGGAGTGGATGAAGTGTATGATGATCGTGCATCTGCCATATCTGCAAACACAGATATAGCATCAGTAGGTTTATGTGACAGGTCAATCTAGTTCTTGATTGTATACGGATATTTATCCTCTTTTTGTGCTCTTGCTCTTTTTACTATTTTTTGTTTTTCTTTTCTTTGTTTTTTTTAAATGTATGAAGCTATATATATACATCCCCTTGAATTTGGCAATTACATGGTCAGGGGAGAAGGTTAAGGAGGAAGCATTAGAATGTCGAGCGTGAGTACATGCTCCCCCTTTCCTTGGGTAGATCATATTATTTGCAATGATGTTGGAGCCTCTTGGAACCAATTTGTCTAGCGGGTCATAGGTTGTGATGTGGGCAGATAGCTTTTTATGACCCTTGTGGCCACATCCAATTGCAGAGATGGTAGTGTACGCTCCCATTGATGAATGGAGGAAATGGTTTCCGACGATACTATTACAAGGGGAGACGTAGACTCATCGATTTTTTGTTGGGTGTTGACAAGAGTAGGTGTAGAGCATGTAGAAACTTCTATATGAGTGTGTGCCTGGCATGAGGAGCTAGAAGCTTCATGTGGCTCCCCCCTTCCTGAGCTAGGTGGTAATGATCGATATCGTTTGGGAATCCAAACTAACTCTGGAAGAAGTGGTGCGGAGCACTCTGTTACCTTTCCCTTACCACGGTCTTGAATTGTCATTGGGTGTGGCAACAATTGGTTTGTAAGGTTTTACAGGTGATGTAGAGGGATTCAGCTTATGTTTAGGGACCCAAATCTGGTCATTCCCCTCATAGTACCCTTGGGCTACTAATAATTTTTTAGGGATCCATCGCGATGTTACATTGCCCTTTCTCGGGTGGGTAGCTGCTTTCCTCCTACGAGGCTTCTTGTCTGAACGAGATTGAGCAGGGGAAGTAGCTATTAACGAAGCTTTTGGGACCCATTTGTATATACTCTTTGGCATAGTAAGCGGAATCTTAGAGACCACCTTGCCTGTTTCCACTCTTGGCGTTGAAGCGTTAGAGGGATGGCAAACAATCAAAGATGGTTTTGCCACTGGACTTTGTGATTTTTCATTATCTAATATTTGAGTGGATGACTTAGGTGCAGGATTTTGACCAGTCAGACCTAGTGCTGGTTCTTGCGTTGTGACTCGTCTGGTTGCCCAATCGATATTGCACTTGTTGGTGGCCATCATCCATTTGCACCCTAAGTTTACAGTCCCTTCCATGGTACCAGCAGGCATAACCAAAAAGCTTTGAATTATGGTCCCCTTGTCATAGGCCACCGGAGTGTGCAAAATTCCTGAGACAGGGGTTTTCTTCTTGTTGATACCTTTAATTTGGATAGCACTCTTGGATAAAGGTGGTTTTCCAAGTTGACACCACACGCCATATGATAGCAAATTGTGTTGAGCTCTTGTATCCAATAATGCATTATACAGCACCTCCCTGTAAGGACTCTGTAACTCAATTGGGTATCTTAGAGGTGGGTCAGATTCCAATGCATCCTCCTCTGCTTCCTCGAAAAATACTTGCGTAATTCCCAAGTTGGCTTCTTGTTGTCGCCTAGCACGCTGTTGACATTCTTTGGCTTCGACTCTCGCTTGTATCTTTTTAAGCTCAGCTTGTTCTTTAGCTGCCTTCTTTTGATGGATTGCATGTAACTCCTCTTGGCTCAGGGGGTCATAGTATCTTTTGAATTTACTCCCATTAAGGAATCCAATGGTTTCAACTCCGTCGAGAGTCTCCACTCTAATGGTACCTTGCGGGGTAATTTCACATACTCTATACGGTCCCTTACTAGCATATTTGAGCTTCTTCTTTTCGTTACGCACCCCATACATCAGGACTTTATCCCCAACCTTGATGTCCTTGTCCTTCAGGTGGCGATCAAACCATTTTTTCCTTCTATCCTTCTCCACAAGGGCATTGTATACAGCCAATTGTCTTTCTTCGTTTAGCCGCTCAAGGATATATAGACGCTCTACTAAGGGATTACCATCCCAACCCTCTTGAGTAGCAACACGAAGACTAGGAATGACAAATTCCCACGGGCATGACTGCTTCTTGGCCATATACCATTTTGAATGGTGTGCAATTAATAGCCACTTTGTATGCAGTACGATAGGCCCATAAAGCTGTCATAAGCTTTAGATCCCAATCCGTGCGATGAGCTTCAACTGTCTTTGTCAAAACAGAGATTAATGTCTTGTTTGTACTCTCGGCTTGGCCATTCGCTTGTGGATAATAAGGAGTAGATTTATGATGGGATATCATGAAATTTGTTGTGAGCTCCTTAATCACGTCATTTATAAAATGCGTACCATTGTCGCTCACAAGTTCAAAAGGACAATCGAAGCGTGTGATTATATTTTCAAAGAAGAACTTGGCTGTTGTCCTCGCATCTGCCTTACGTGTCGCTTTCGCTAAAGCGCATTTGGTCATATAGTCAGTGGCCACAGTAATATAGCGAGATTGTGTGTTTCGGGCCGCTGGGCTAATCGGACCTACAAAGTCTAAACCCCACTTTTCAAATGGTTGGTTTACTTTGATTGGATGTAGGGGCATCTGATCTTTCCGTTGGGGTTTCTTGTATCGTTGGCATTCATCGCAACCCTTCACAAAGAGTGATGCATCTTGGAACATAGTGGGCCACCAATACCCTGATTATAAGATCTTTCGCACAGTTAAGTCTCCTGAGAAGTGACCACCAGCTACGCCCATATGTGCCTCTTGCAAAATGTATAGATACTCATCCTCTCGGGCACAACGCCTCCTCTTTTATAAAGAGTCCCTGCTATCAGGCAATAGGGTTCGCATTCTTTGATCAGATTTCGAGCTAGATCTTTACGAAGCTCCTTGGGTGGAAAGCCATTAACCAAAAAGTTAACAATCTTCTCACTCCATTCAGGCATTGTCTCCACCATGAACAGGGAAGTGTCAGGTAAGTCATCATCAACCCCCGTAGGAGCCTCACCATTAGGTATGCGAGACAAATGATCAGCCATAACATGTTTTTTGCCAGGTCTCACAACAACAGTGAAATCAAACTCAAGAAGAATCAATAGCCATCGTGTGATTCTTCCTGTGGAGCATGGTTTGTTTACCATATACAACAATGCTTGATGATCCACATAGAAAACAAACTTGGTGGGGCAAGGAGGTAATAACGAAATTTCCTTACTGCATATATCATTGCCAACCCTTCTTGCTTCGTAGTGGTGTAGTTCATCTCAGCATCGTTCAACTGGCAACTGGCAAAGCTAATGGGGTAGTCTAGCTTGTGTTCTCCAGGTTGAGTTAACACACACCCAATAGCAAAGTTTGATGCATCAATATGCACATGGAAGAGTAAATCCCAGTTAGGCATTCTCAAGATTGGAGCACTCGCCAAGGCCTTCTTTAATAGCTCATAGGCACGGTCACATTCTTCGGTCCAAATAAACTCGATGAGAAGCTTATACAATGGTCGAGCTATCTCGGCGAAGAATAGAATAAATCTTCGATAATAACCAACGTGGCCCATAAAGCGTTGGACTCCCTTATAGTTGGTGGGTGGGGGTAATTCTAGAATGACCTTGATTTTACTCTCGTCAGTGGAAATCCCATTTTTGGACACTATACGCCCTAAGATAACTCCGTGTTTAACCCAGAATTGGCATTTGAAAGGATTCAATGAGATGCGATATAATCTACACCTTTCAAATATTTTTTGTAAACACATCAAGTGCTCGTCCCAAGAGGAATGAACACAAAGATCATCTAAGAAAGCTTCACAGAAGTCCCTTAGATATTCCTTAAAGACCGTGTTTATCAATCGTTGGAATGTTGCAGGTGCATTGGTCAAGCCAAAAGCCAAAAGCCAAAAGCCAAAAGCCAAATATTTTTCGTAAACACATCAAGTGCTCGTCCCAAGAGGAATGAACACAAAGATCATGTAAGAAAGCTTCACAGAAGTCCCTTAGATATTTCTTAAAGGTCGTGTTTGTCAATCGTTGGAATGTTGCAGGTGCATTGGTCAAGCCAAAAGCCATGACGCGAAAGGCAAACACTCCAAACTCCGTGATAAATGCTGTTTTAGCTTGGTCCTCGACTGCAATTGTGATTTGATTGTAACCCGAGTACCCATCTAAAAAGCTATATGCCTCCTTGCCTGCCACTCTTTCAAGCACATGTTCAAAATATGGCAAGGGGTAATGATCCCTTCTGGTGGCTACATTAACCTTTTTGAGATCAACGCACACTCTGAGTTTCCCATTCTTCTTTGGTACGATGACTATCGGAGAAACCCATTCTGAGTGCTCAATAGGGTATATGAATCCATATTTTACAAGCTTTTCAATTTCCTCTTGTGCAATCTTTGCGTACTTAGAATTCATTGGGTAGGGACGTTGCTGGACTGGTTTAGCAGTGCTAATCATTGGAATCGTGTGTTGCACCACCGAGGGTGGAACACCCTTCATATCATGATACGTAAGTGCAGCTTCTTCCGCCTTGGTGAGGTCTTGAGCAATAAAAACTGGTTTAGACTCCTCACCCGGATCTGCTAAGTCTATCTCCTTAACTACTGCAGGGCCATCGTAGACACCGCTACTCCCATTGGTAGGCATTTGTTGGGCTTTTGTGTAGACCACTTTATGTTCCCCTGTGGTAAATGATTTGAAATGCTCAGGTGCGGGGTGTAAGTCTACTGGTTCTTGTTGTGCCAGGCTTTTTTCTTTCAATTCCGCTTCCTTTTGTTGCTGAGCCAACCAACTCTTGGTTTTGCCGCCTTCTTGTAGTACGACTTAGTTTCGGCTTCTCTTCAATTTCTAATTGGGCGACGTCATGAGGTTGCGGAATACACCACATGACACTTTGGAGGTATTGTCCCCAATTATCTGCTAACTTCCGTCGATGAGCATCAATGGCTCCTACATAACTAAGCCATTCTGCAGTAGTGGATCTTTCCTTGTTTATTGCAGTGCGTACATTAGCTCGATAGCGTTGGCGCTTATGTCTCGTTTTCTTCTTACCAAGTTTTTGATTTTTGTTTCTATCAGATTCGGACTCACTTGGTCGATCTTCACTTTCGGATGAACTGGGAATATTTGATTCATCCCCCCCATCAGGCTCATAGTTAGTTTCTTCTTGAGATTCATACTCAGAGTTGCATTGGTCAGAGTCTTTGCTACTTTCAGTGTCAGTGGAGTTTGCCACTTTCTCGCCAACATCAGGAGTCAAGTGCATAACACCTATCATGTTTATTGGCACTAATGGTGGCATATCTTGCCCCTCAGGTGTTACCCAACTTGTGCCTCTATTTCCCCATGTGTCTATGGTTGCCGCTAGGTGTACCCAATCCACGTTATCCGACTCAGTCATACCCGGTAGGACATCCATATAAGGAGAATCTTTTCCATCATCAGTCTCTTTTTTGCACGTATAGCAATACCTTAATGGGGCGGAGTGAACAGTGGTATCTGATCGATTATCGATGATAACCTTGCTTCCTAAAGGATGCGCACGACCATTCTCAAGATCAACTCGAATGACAGAGTCCTGGAATTGTAGGTAGACATGGTTTTTCGACCAATCATGCACCATTTGTGCTTCCCTCATGGTGAAAGGACGTCCTAAGATCATTTGATATGACATAGGATGCTTGGAGAAATCCATTACAATGAAGGTATGTCTTACCTTGTATCCCAGAACCTTGATCTTAATGTCCCTTAACATTCCAATAGGTTTAGCAATAGTTCCGTTTGCCATCTTAACCACTATGTTCGTGACTTCGAGGTGAGGTCTCCCCATAGATTCCCAACAGTTTTTAGTCACAATGCTCACTCCAGCACCACCATCAAGGATTCCCTTTAGAGTTAATCCCTTGGTAGTAATGGGGAGGGTTGCATTAGATTCGTCACCTTCAAAGTACTGTCCCAACTTGTTAACAGGTATTTCAACGACCGAATCTTCATCTAAGTTGGGTTGTAGATCCCAATGCTCCCCTTCATCTTGAAGCGTGTCGAGTCTATCCATATTTGCAAATTGTGGTAGCCCCGCCTTTAGTTCTCCATTGAGAAATGCCCGAAGAGCTAAGAATAGCTCAGGATCTCCGTATAATTTGGATATGATTGTGGTTCTGATTTCAGAGGACATGAAATCCATTAGCTTAGACACATTCAACGGTACTTTTCGAGACATCGCCCCTTGACTAGGGACTGGTGAAGATGGAATCACTTCCTCTTCGATGGGGTCAGGCATTCCCTCACTAAACATTCTTTCAAGCAAAAAGGGTGGTTGCCCACTTCCTGATGTCCTATCCTCACTTTCTTCCCGAATGATACTAGGTATAGCTAACAGTTTATGGTTCCTGTGAGGCTGAACTTGCGTAGGAAACACTGTGTCTGGAATTTTGATTTTTCTCGGGTTTGGCTCCAGTTCTCTTTGTGTTTCTTCCACCAAACCCCTTAAGTGTTGCACTTGTTCAATCTCCTCAACTGGGTTTGGGTAAGTTCCAATCTTTTTCTTGAGGGTTTTTGGCCCACGTGGCTTGTCTTGGGGAGTCTCAGTCAGTTTGGGTGGTCGAGAGAGCATTAACTGACTTGGTTGTGGGGCCGAGGAAGTTTCCTTTTGTTTCCTCTTATTTATGTACTCGCTTGATTCTCCTTCAGTGAGCTCCCGAGTGGGTTCCTCCCCTTAAGGTAGGGGCTTTGGTCCCCGTGGTTTCTATTGAATCAGAATCATCTTCAGGATCATTCATATACACGGGGTCGTCTCCTGTCCCTAAGTCTTTGAACAAGGCTTGGAGCTCGTGGCATTAAGCGATCTCTTCCGCCGTGTTTTCTTTTTCTTTGCCTGAGCGATTGATACAGTATCCCTCTCTTCAAGAATGTAGTTTTGATTTTGAAGCATTGACCGTGTAACTACATTCGCGGGTACAACGGGTGTAGTTCCTCGTGCTTGGTTGGTGACCTCAACCAAATTCAATGGCGTAATCTTGGGTACATTAGGATTATGTGGACATTGAGCAATCAAATGATCTATGCCACAACGATTACATGTAAGTACCGGTATTCCCGATGTGCTCCCTTGATTTGGTTGCATCTGAGTAGCGATCTTCTGTAGCCTATTAGGGCACTCCGCTACACGATGCGGTCCACCACACTCGTAGCATTGAAGAGGTAGTCTCCTCGCCAAGGTATTAAGGTTTTGTCCTCTTGTGGCAAGAGCAGCCGCTTGATATACAGGCTTGCCCGAAATGATCCTCCATGTAGTACTGGGGAATCATTTCAAACGTATCAATCCCATATGGAGCAGTGGGGTCTATCTCCTCTTCATAATCCCCACACGCACTATGTGACTCACAACCCATCTGGTTTATAAGGGTAATCCTTGGATGTGGAGGTTGTGGTCCTAGCACTGGCGGTGGTAACGACATAGACTGGACTACATTCGGGTACCTTGGAACTATGTGCTGTGACGGTTGCTCGACAGGTTGTGCAGGCATTAGCACGGGTACTTGAGGTTTGTTTGACCAGGCTAGTGGTGCCTGATTCACCAACATTCGCTTAAATACTAGGCAATCTTTAGATTGATGGCCATACTTACCACATGCATTGCAATTCCCATTGAATTTGACTCTCAATGTGGGACATTCACTCGTGCTATGTGGTCCTAAGCAAACTGAACACCATTGTTACTCTCTTCTTGGGTACATATGGTTATTTTAAGGAGCTCGATTACCCCTAAAGTATTCTTGGAGAGCCTTAGTAAGGTCGGTCATCACAGACATTTCGGATATCTTGGGCTCCTTGGCAGCAGCAATAGGTTTTACCGTCATTGGCTCATGCCCAGATACTTGCGAACTAACGGATTTTGTCTCCGAAGACACCTTTTTACCTACAATCATCAAGTTGTCTTCTAACTGGATTGCATTGGCAGAGTGACTGCTTCCCACGTTGTAAGACCTCTAATGACTAGGCCATTGTATATGCCCTCGTGGCGCAATCCTCGGATGAATCTATCAAGCAGTTGGTTATTATTGAAGCGCTCATCGGGAGTGCAACGAGTCTCTCACTGACTCCCCTTCCTCGCGCAGCTTTTTGGAGTTGAGATGCTACTCCCCAAAGCACACCCTCATGTATGTATTCTTTCAAGAACAATCTCTTGAGAGTGGGGTAGTGAGTGCACTCTTCAACCCTTAAGGTTCGATACCAATCTCCGGCCTTCCCACTCAAGGTTAAGCCTAAGGCTTTACACTTATGCAGCTCATTGTGCTCTTCCAAGGAATCACACACGTGTTCAAAGACTTCAATGTGCTTCCTAACATCCTCGTTACCACTGAAGTTTTGAGTGACCTTAGCCACTTGTACTGCCTTGCTTCTAGGTTCTCTCTCAGGCATACCCCACATATTTTCCGCAATAGATCGTCCGATCGTCTGAGCAAACGTTGCGAGATCACCTAGGTGAGCAGGCATAGCTGGTGGAGGCACTTCTGGGATAGCTTGGCTGATAGGAGTTGGCGTTGGTCTGGGTATGTTGGCAAATGACGTAGGATATGATATGTGGCTAGGCCTAGCTCCTCTTGGATAAGGGTTGTGATAAGGCGGTCGTGGAGCATACGCCATTGGCATACTAAGAGGCGTAGGAGCTACATGAGCATGAGTAGTGATAGGTACATAGGGTCGATAGGCACTGGCACGCACTGTTGTAGGTACTATTCCACTAGGTAGTGGTGTCATACTAACTACAGTGGTAACAGGTGCGCTTTCTGTCATGCTCATCATTGGGGTAGGCATTGTGGATTCCTTAATGGAAAGTTGAGCCAAGGTTGGAAAGCTAAAGTTACTGCTCGTGGGCTCAACCTGCATTGAGACTCCAGGCGAAACAACATACGAAGGGTCTATGGGCCTTGCCCGTATCCAAAAATCTCATAGGGCCAGTGGAAACTAAGTTCACTCCCCTATTTTGCCTCTCAATTTGGATAATTCTATGAATAACCTCACATATCATTTGTTGTTGCTCCTCTAGATTAGTGGCGCTAGATGTAGATCGTAGGACTTCTAACCAACCTACATGGTATGTGTAACCCGTGTATAGGTCAGTTAGAGTCTCTGTGTGTAGATCATATTCCCAATTTTCATTGAGAAATATCCCATCCAGACTTGGTGTGCCAAACAGTTCTCTTGAAGTGGACGCAATGTCACTTCTTATGGATTGGCTTCTAGGGACCTCTACTTTAGGAAGAGCATAGGAAGGTGGTAGCTTAGTAGGGCCCTCATTAAACAAAGTGGGTAGAATATCCACATGGACACTCTTTGGGAGGGTAGGGTCTACATAAGATGTGAATGGCGAATCTACTACCCCTCCTTCCTCATTTACTTCGCTTGTCGCATGTTCAGAGCGTGTAGCTCTACTAAAGGTCTCTATTAGACGACTAAACATGCTAGATCCGGGTTGTGGGGCCCAAACTGGCATTTTTTGGCTTGTCTCCTCAGGGTTCTTGGTAGGGTGCCCTTCCATGGCTTCTGAGTCAAAGGACAAGTCACTATCCACTATTCGTGGATCTTGGGTTGCACTCCCTTGGGTTCCAGCCGAAGGCCAAGATGCTAACGTGGAGGGGTGGTGTGAGCCTGCGTAAACTGAAACGCTTTCTAGTGACTCAGGCTCTAGCACCCGACCAGAACGTAGATGCATGTGACGTGGGTACCCTACGTGTGTTGGTAACTACCCTTAAAGCCCACACAAGTGGTTTCTTACGTGTGTTGGTAACTACCCTTAAAGCCCACACAAGTGGTTTCTTAGGTGTTTTGCGCCCCGTTTTTATTTGTTTTTATATTGTTTTTAACCCGTTTTTAATCCCCTTACTTATGGTCGAACCTGAACTAGGGCGTGTGATAGCTCAAAACGAGCGTATCGTTTAAAGGGTCCTAGCGTGCTTTACAGCACCATGTTCGCCTATCCAGAGCTCCTGTGGTCCTCAAAACAGTCTGTTTCCCTGTGGGGAAAAGGGTGAAGACCTATTTGCTTGTGGTGGTGGAGGAAAGGGCGAAGGCTTTATCCCACATGCGCACTTCACTCCTTGGGGAGTGGGCTACATATAGGGCACAACTTCCCATAAGCTCTCACTTGAAAGAAAGCTATGGAGGCTCACTCTCCTATATATATATATCAAAAGACCGAGACCGGGGTCGGGGTCGGGGTCAATTGGGGGTTTTTCTTTTCAAAATTTTTTTCTCCAAATCAAAAATCTTTCCTCTTCACATGCTTGGTTTTTTTCTTTTTAAAAAATTTATTTTTTTATTTTTTTAAAATTAATTTTTTTCTTTTTTTTTGGCTTGGGATAAGTTTTCTAGGGTTTCTTTCTAGGGTTCAGACTTTGCCGCGATGCACACAGCGCAGGCCTGGGGATTCAAAAATACCCCTCGCACGTAGAAAATCAGATAACAGAACGTGCCCATACGCGGAGCGGAAAAATAACAAAAGAAACAGAAATGTAGAAGACAAATTGCAGAAACAGATTGCAAAACACAGAAACACCTCAACAACAAACACACAGACGCCTTTCCTATAGTGTAAATTTCACTTCACGCAGCAGCCGGAGTTGCAAACTGGAGATTGGTGCAAGGAAACTCCCCGATAGCGGCGCAAAAAATGTGCGCTTTTGTCGCACAGGTCATAGCTGGGGACTTATGGAACACCGTATGCGAGCCACGAATGGCTGCAAGCATACAACCACGAAAGCAAACTTAAACAGAATGCAAAGGGTGTGTCACTCACCGCTCAACTGCCACCTTGAAGGATTCCCGCGTCGCAGTGAAGAAGGAGCCGTCGTCGTCGCTCTACCGCCTCTCCGCCGCTGTGCCGCTACACAGTGCTCTCACTCTCTCTCTCTCTCTCTCTCTCACACACACACAGGAGAAGGAAACCAAGGAGATAAGGCAAGAGCACTCTTGTATTCACAACACATGAGAATGGGGGTTTTAGGGTTACATTTGACTCTTATAGGTGACTTGGCCGTTCACACATGGGCGCCCATACATGGTCGGCCAATCCTAACCCTTACCCTGCTGATATTCAAGGTGCACCTCTCATCGGCGATCACCCAATCCCTTTATCCTTAACATATGGTGCCGACAAGCCCGGCCCATGACTCAAAATATTTAAATTAATGACGTAAAACATAGTATGTCCGTCATAGGTTAACACATTGGCACCTCCTTGGGCCCCTTGAATGTCCTTGAGCCACCTCCTTTGATCCGTGGGCATTTGGCTTCTGCTTGGCCCCAATCCATGACTATTTTGGCCGTCCTTGAGCATTGACCCACCTTTGAACCATGACCTTTATGCACCACATAGGCCCTGATGGACCCTTAGCCATGTTCAGTGAGAACCATGGCCATGTATGCACCACATATGCCTACTTTCTAGTGCACAAGATGGTGCGCAGCACTCTGAAGGGATTTTATGCCCTCTTATAAGGGATTTGATCCATGGCTTTAAAGCCCTTGGTATGCCAATAAAAGACCTCTATGCCTATGGTTTTAAAGCATGATATGGCACAACAGCATTATGAAGCATCTTTGAACCTTGAAATCATGGCTGATGGAGTGTTGTGTACTCGGAGGAGTAGGGCTCCGACAGTGCTGTTGGATGGCGGTAGGCCATGTGACGCATACAATGATCAGACAAATCTGGACAAGCATTGGATGCCTTAGCTTGTCCCAACTATGTCCATTTATAGTGCTACAAGTAATGGGGTATGGACGTGTCTAAGACGTGGACGGCTACGCTGCATTGACACGGCTCACTACCCACGTATCCATAACGCGTCCCAACCAACCACCACCCACCAATAATGAAATTAGCATCTGAGAAAATATTCCAAGGAATATTCCTCAAACCCCAGCTAACGCTTGTACCCCTCATCATCTCCTAACCATCAATGGTCACAACTACAACCCCTTCCAACATCTAAGCTAGGGTTCCCACTAAAGATAGGTACACCAATGGCTTCTCTTCATAATGGGGGCTGTACAAATGTACATCATTCATCAATGTGAGATACATGCTGAGAGGCACGCATTGAACATATACCAACAAAAGCTTATACCGCTCAGATCCACCTTGCACACAAAAAACGAAGAATTCAATAGAATGCTAAGTGTCTTTGACAACCTATCCCATGAAATGACGTCATTTAAAAAATTTATCTTCCAATGTGACACCAATCACGGATGATTTCTTCCTATCTTTACAGAAGCCACCTTCGACAAATCTTCGCATAGCACAGCAAGAAGAGCATTCTATTCACCCTTGAAGATAGGGTTCCAACAGATATCAAATTCCACCTCCACAACACCACTAGATTCAACTCTCATCTCTTGTTGCCTCTTAATCATTCTCCCAAAGCAGCAAAACATTGCCATCAAAGTATTTGATGGATACAACGAACCATCCATCTTTGCCACAACCAGAAAAACCTAGAAAGCAGCCCAACAACATGCATTCTCCATAACATATGTTTCTCCCAACCACCATACTCGTCACAAGAACCTCAAAACCGGCACAAAAGCTTCAAAGTAGGGGCATGCACCATCAGTAGAAACACGCTCAAGCTTCAAAGTCAGTGGAATGGATCTCATCCCTCATGACACAAAAAACACACAAACCCTTAAGAGCAGCCACATGCAACAATTGTGTTTGCAGCATAACAATGCCATTATTACGCTGCCAAAACTCAATGTCCAAATAATAGTGCAAAGGGCCAAGACCTCCATTTCAGAAGACCTCTGCAAATCAGCATAAAACTTTAAATATGATCATCATCAGGGCCTGTGTGAACAGCATGTCATTAACATATAGCAAGATGACTAAACATTCATCTTTAGTCCTCTTAATGTAGAGGGTACTGTTAGTAGGACTGTTGCAAAAACCTTGTGAAATCAAGTATGCATGTATCATACAATACTTAGTGAGCCTGCTTTAAGGCCATACAAAGCTTTTTAAATTTTCATACTTTTGATTCTTGACCTTTAAAAAAAACCATGAGGTTAAGATACATAGACCTCCTCATGAAAATCTCCTTTCAAAAAAGCAGTTTTGATGTCCAATTGATGTACATTCCAACCTTTACGGCGTGCTGCTAATGCAACGATACTCCACATGATAGTCATACGATATGTGGGTGCAAAGGTCTCACCAGAGTCAATGCCTTTTTCTTATGCATAGCCCTTTGCAACAACAAGCCTTGCTTTGTATCGCATGATGACACTACCGTCAGCTTTACGTTTAAGCTTGTAGACCCATTTTGTGACAATGGCCTTCTTGCCATGGAGGCAAATGAGATAACTCCCAAGTATCATTTTTGAGTAAAGCATCATATTTAGATTGCATAGCACTCATCCATTGCTTTGAGATTCCTTTACTTCATCAAAGGAGGTAGGTTTCTCTTCATTATATAAACTGGAAATAAGAGCATGACTTGTGTCAACATGAGATGTGTGATGAGAACCCACACGTGCTCTGGAGTGGCCAATTTGTTGTCACATAGTGTTTGCAATAGCCATTTTGCCACTATGGGACAATTGAAATCTTCCCATGTTGAACGCTCAACACGTTAAGGGATGGCATGCCTTCAATTATGGATTGAGAAACTAATTGCAAAGGCCAATTCTTGGTCAATTCCATAGCCATGACATTGTGGTGTCACTGGCAGACGTTTCTTTTGAGGGCATTTAGCCACTCTATGGGGTGGCCGAGAAAACACAGAAGAGGTGCTTTCCCTGGCGGGTGCACCTATAGTGTGCACAAGTGGTTTAGGGTCTATGTGAGGCACCGACAAAGGGAGGCCTAATCAAAGGTAGAGGGATCCTTGACCAACATGTGGCCGTGTAGCCTTGGATTGTGCAACCCCAATAGGAAATGATCCATTAATTGTTTATCATTCAATTTTTCCCTCTCTTCGTAACATGAATCAAGGTACTTAATATGTCCAATTTATTCGCGTAATGTTTCCTCGGGGTTTGTTCCAATTGGAATAGTTGGATGATGGGGAGCCATTTGGGCCCGTAGGGGGCAAAGCCAAGTATGAAGGCCTCTCTCATTGGGTTGAAAGTGTGTTTGTGCCAAGGGTCCATGGATCAGAACCATTGCACAGCCTTGCCTTCAAGGCTAAGTCCAAAGAGATGGACTTTGGTTGCATCACCAAAAATTTCAAATGCCTGACATATTTGGTTAAAGACCTTGATGTGGTATACGTGATGAAAAACAGGTAGAGGGAGAGGAGACACACACACAGGAGCAAACCCTAATATATATTACAAACCCTAACCATAGAGGGAAGCCATCTCCCTTCTCACACAATGCATAAAGCCATAATCCATAATACACACAAGACACACTATATGTTGTGTCCACACACAGCTAACCCTAGCTAATGTCCACACACTATGACCAGCTGGATGCGGTCATTTATGTCACACATGTTCCTACCTAACATGCCAGCACATGGTGCAGCTGGCATACACTGACATCGAGCTTGAATCTCAACAGCCCCTCTCAAGCTCATGATGTACTGCCATAGATGAAGATGTAGATGAGCTTGGGCTATCAAAGCTCTCAACACTCCCTCTCAAGCTCATCCCATGTACTCCCAACATAGTACAGAAGTAATCAAACTTCTCCCTACTAAGTTGTAAAGATATCAGCCACCTGCTCTTCAGTCTTCACATACTATAGATCCGTTGTACCATCCAGCAATTTCTCTCTGATAAAGTGATAATGGACCTCTATGTGTTTGGTCCGTCCATGAAAAACTGCCAACTGTATACTGCTCATGTTGTCACAATGAATGACAACCTTGCCATCAATAGGCTCACCCAAATCAGCCAAGAGACTCTTTAACCATACTCCTTCACATGTAGCAATGGCTGCACCTCTGTATTCAGCCTCTATACTAGATAAAGCAATAGTAGGTTGCTTCTTGCTACTCCAACTCACCACGGCACTTCCAAGTGTAAAGGCATAACCACTAGTAGACCTCCTGTCATACGAGCTACCTGCCCAATCTGCATCTGTGTAGCCATGTATATCCAAGTCTTTACCATGCTCATAAAGAAGACCATAATGTGCAGTGGTCTTTACATATCGCATAATGCGCCTCACTACATCCAAATGAGGTTTTCTGGGGCTCTTCATAAATTGGCTTACTAGCCCCACAGCATAACTGAGATCCAGGCGTGTGATAGTCATGTAAATGAGACTACCAACCATCTTTCTATACATAGATGGATCATCCAACTCTTCACCAAAATCAGCCCGCAACTTCACATTCTGCTCCAAAGGTGTACTCATTGGCTTACACCCTGTCATCCCATATTTTGCCAACATATGCGTATTGGCGTTGCACTAACCATGTACCTGCATGGTCTTTGATCACTTCAATTCCAAGAAAGTATCTCAATTCACCCAAGTCTATCATGTCAAATTGCCCACTCAATGCCTTCTTGACATGCATAACATCTGTAGCATGATCACCTGTGACAATCAAGTCATCCACATAGATGACAAGTAAGACAGTCCCATGATCTGTTTTCTTCACATAGAGCTTCACAAATGACTCTATTCTTTCTCTCAATAACACCATTTTGCTGAGGTGTATACCTGCAAGTTAATTGCCTTCTTATGCCATGCTTTCTCAAGAAACGCTCAAAAGCATGTGAGGTGTATTCACCACCTCCATTTATTCTCAACATTTTATCCAAGAGCCATATTGCTTCTCTGCAAAAGCTTTGAAATCCATAAACTTTTCCAACACTTCACTTTTCTCTTTGAGAAAGTAAATCCAAGTCATTCTGCTGAAATCATCAATGAATGTCACATAATATAAGCTGCCTTTAATGGATGGATTTTGTGCAGGACCCCATACATCGCTATGAACTATTTCAAGTGGCCTGCTACTCATGTTGCCTTCTCTAGGAAATGGCAACCTTGCCTGCTTTCCAAACTGACAGGCATCATAAACATGCATATTCCCATCATACTTGAATCTAGGCAGCCCATTAACAATGCCTCTTGATGCATGTTCTTTAACCTTTGTCTGTTTACATGCCCAATCCTTTTATGCCACATGTCAATGTCCTGTACCACATTTTGGCTTTTAGAGAACATGGCTTATTTCAACTCAGGAATCCCAGCATCCAGCTTAAATAGCCTGCCTTCTTTCTTGCCTTTGGCAATGACTCTACATCCATTTTTGAAATCCTCAACGAAGCAACCATGCTCATTGAAACAAACCTGTAAACCCTGTTCCACCAACTGAGGCCAAACTTTTTGTAATAGAAGGCACATACAAGACATCTGCCATAGACTTTGTTTCACCATTATGCATAACCAATGGTACACTTCCAACATGTGTGATGGCATGTTGGGTATCATCTCCTGTTTCCACATAGCCTTTCACATCCATAGGCTTCATATGCTCAAACCATTCACCATGACAAGTCATATGGTTTGATGCTCCAGAGTCCATATACCAAGTGTCATCACTTTTGGCATTTGTCATCATAGATCCCACAACATGTTTCATGGCAAACAAGTGATTTGCACTGCCATCATTGCTACTTGATGCATAATTTCCACCATGTTGTGCATAATGTCCACCATGTTCATAATGTCCACCATGTTGTGATCTACCCCCTCTCAAATCATTTTGTTTGCAGAAACAATCACTTGCCATATGACCAAAATTTCCCACAGTAATGGCATTCCACATTTTGCATAGATGTTTGTTGGCCTTGCCAATGTCCTCTACCACGAGGATTACCTCTGCCTCTCTGAGGGTGTATATCCACGACCACCTCTAGCACCATATGTAGGCTGAAAATTCTGTTGTGGTGACCTGTCCTGCCATCCACGACCATTACCACGGCCACATGATGCAAATCTCCCCCTGCCTCTAAATCCTCTTTGTGAGTAGAAAGCTTGATTTCTACCATTATCATCATGGCTAGTAGATGCATCATGAAAGGAATCACTGAGTTTGATTTCCTCAACAAGCAAGAGTGAAACCAACTCATCAAAATCTGGTAAACCTGTACTCCAAACCGAGATGGATGTATCAAAAGACTTATACTCCTTGCCAAGACCACGCAAGGTAATGTCTACCAAATCATCATCAGGCATGGGGGCATTGATTGTTGCCAATGCATCTGCATACTTCTTTATCTCTTGTACATAATCATGGATGCTCCTTCTATTCCATTTCACATTATGAATCTATTGTCTGCAAACTGAGACTTGCGAGCACTAGTGTCTGTATATCATCTCTAAACATGCTCTGATGGTGACCAATATTTACAACCATGTGGGGGCTTGAGATGCCATGGAAAATCCCGCTCTTCCCCATACCATCGTACCTAAACATGCTCCGATATGGTGACCAAAATTTGCGAGCATGTGGGGGCGACCCCCACATGCTCGCAAATTTTGGTCACAATATCGGAGCATGTTTAGATACAATGGTATGGGGAAGAGCGAGATTTTCCATGGCCTCTCAAGCACCAAGATATTTGAAAAATCCACACTAGGCGCTAATTGCTAATCCAAAAATGCTTTGATGGTGACCAAACTTTGTGAGCATGTGGGGGGTCCCCCCCACATGCTCGCAAAGTTTGGTCACCATCGGAGCGTGTTTGGGTTTGATGGCTCTTCAGCATCAAGAGACTTGAAAAATCCGCACTGGGTGCTAATTACTAATCCAAACATGCTTCGATGGTGTGACCAAATTTTTCAAGCATTGAGGGCGGGTCCCGCCCCACATGCTCACAAAGTTTGGTCACCATCGGAGCATGTTTGAGTACAATGGCATGGAGAAGAGTGGGACAATATGATAGCCAAAGTAATCCAAAAACCATTAACATCAACTATGAGAGATCCCTATCCCCATCGCACAACGAATTCATGGTGCTAGCAGCGGAAGTAGCACTTCCGCTGCTAGCACCAAAGTAATCCAAAAACCATTAACATCAACTATGAGAGATCCCTATCCCCATCGCACAACGAATTCATGGTGCTAGCAGCGAAAGTAGCAACTATGAGAGATCCCTATCCCCATCGCACAACGAATTCATGGTGCTAGCACAGCAGAAGTAGCACTTCTTGCGCGGGGCAGGGTCCCTCACTCGGGGCCTCACCCATGGATATCCGGACAAGAGACTAATCCATCGGTTCTTCCAAAACCGAACCCGAAAAAAACTTCCTTTGCCCACCAGAAAGCACAGGCGATTCCTCCAAGATAAATTTACTCTAACATAGTCAAAAGCCTTAACTAACTGAACATAGTCAAATGCCTTAACTGACTGAACTGATCTGACCGAGCCCGTAAGTCCCATAGTCAGATCAAGAAAAAGATTGCACTTGGATCATAGAGACCAACGCTTTTTTTCCTCGTTGATTCTTTTCCATAGAACAATTTTTATCCATGATTTATTTCATCCATCGTACCATAACAGAATTGAGTCTCATTTTAGGGATCCATCAGTCCAGCCTACCATCCAGTCCCGTGGGTTAGCCAACCGCCCAACCACTATAGTGATGGGATCCAATTAAGAATTTGGTTAGGTTTTGTCTCGGGTACCAGGGAAAAGAGTTCCCAGGTCCCCTAGCTGCATATTCATGCAAACTTAAAACTAGTCACACCACTTACACACCCAATATGAAATTGCCTTTTTCATAAAATCAACTGTCTTTAAAACAATCATTTAATGAAAACATAGTGTCACTGATCATAATCCTCCAAAATATCCGGTTGAATCCTAATTTCTAATTTTTTCTCATCGGTGTACCTATGGCATCATTGGCAACCAGAACGCTCACCACCTATCCACTCAGGGGCCTTTTCGATAGTTCCTAGCTCATAGTAACTGGCATATTTTCACTTATAAAAATCAAAATGGAATCTCCGTTGAAGATCAACAAGATCGACCAACAGATCCATATAAAAGAGCCATGGACTCATCCGTTGAGGACCAGCAAGGTCAATCAACCAGATCCATGCCCAAATTTAGAAAATAACTTTTACTCCTTGTTCCAATATCTTCCCCGACGCACGTGTGGGTATCTTCGGCGACCCAGAGCCCAAGCACTATATGGCCACCAGCACCCTCTAGGATCCTTTGTAGGTCACCTAGCGCTTCACTCATAGGCCGCTTCCTTGGTCCCTCATCCACCGTACCAGAAGCTCACCATTTAAATCGACCTCGGCCGTCGAGACCTTGCTACGCGAGACGTCCTGACTCTCTGTCAGCTGTTGTAACTTTAACAGATTAGGTCTCCACCCACGACCTCATTCACAAGACGGTCAAAATGCTTCCCCAGCATTCTTGACATAAAACAATCATTTTAAAAACAGGTCATAAATACAGTTTCTATAGCGAACTGTTGTCTTTCCACATTGTTCCACATCAATCCACCTTATTTAAAATCACATCCATTTCATATGTATTCTCATTCTCATCTAATCACATCATTTTCATCTCATCACATCTTTCCTCATTTATCCTCATCAGATCTCATCCACTCGCATCTACCCATCTCCACATCACATCACATCACATCCATTTCAAATCACATCTCATTCATTCACATCTATCTCGATTCAGATGACATCACATCTCATTTATTCACATCCCGATTCACATCCCATTCACTCATATCCATCACATTCATTCTCATCACCATCCCATCACATACATAACATCACATCACATCTATCCACATCATATCTCATTCATACACATCTCATCTCATTCATACACATCTCATCTCATTCATACACATCTCATATCTCATTCATACACATCTCATCTCATCTCATTCATCCATATCCATCCAATCGTTCACCTGTACGACTACCCACATTTATTCATACATTCATATCTATCACTTTATATCCACATATATTCATGTCACATCACATCTCTTTGCATCATATCACATTCTTTCACATACACATCCACATCACATTCTTTCACATACACATCCACATCCATTCTTTCACATACATGTCCACATCCATTCTTTCACATACATATCCACATCCATTCTTCACATACACATCCACATCACATTCTTTCACATACACATCCACATCCATTCTTTCACATACATGTCCACATCCATTCTTCACATACACATCCACATCCATTCTTTCACATACACATTCACATCCATTCTATATACATTCACATCCATTCTTCACATATACATTCACATCCATTCTTCACTTATACATTCACATCCATTTTCATCACATATCATCCACTCATATCCCATATCATTCATTTACATCTTGATTCACATAACATCACATCTCATCCATTCATTCACATCTATCTGATTCACATCACATCTCATCATATCTATTCATTCACATCACATATCACATCTATCCCAATTTATATCACATCTCATTCACTCACATCCCGATTCACATGACATCACATCTCATTCATTCACATCCCGATTCACATGACATCATATCTCATTCATTCACGTCTCGATTCACTTCATATCACATCTATTCACATCCATCACATCACATTCATTCATATCCATCACATCCACACCTATCTGATTCTCTTCACATCACATTACATCTATTCGTAGAATTTAAACATAGAATTTAAGAGAATTCTAATTTTGATATAAAGATTCTTTACGCATCTATTTATGCATAAAAATCAACTTCAATGGAAATAACACTTTTATAAAAATCCTTTTATGCATCTATTTATGCATAAAAATCAACTTTAATGAGAATAACACTTTTGAAATAAAAATAATTCCTTTATGCATCTTTCTATGCATAAAATCAATTTTCATGAGAATAACACTTTTGAAATAAAAATAAATCCTTTATGCATCTTTCTATGCATAAAATCAATTTTTATGAGAATAACACTTTTGAAATAAAAATAAATCCTTTTTGCATCTTTCTATGCATAAAATCAATTTTTATGAGAATAACACTTTTGAAATAAAAATAAATCCTTTTTGCATCTTTCTATGCATAAAATCAATTTTAATAATCAATATCAGTGATATCCATGCATATTCATAAGTGAATATGTACATGGAGTAATTAGAATATTTCTTTTAGAATGCACAAACGGTGGGAATTACTCTTTTAGAATAACATAAAAATAAACTTTCTTTTCCATAAAATTTTAGAAAATTTTGCTATAACCTCCTTTGTATGGCTGACCATTTCTCATTTTTATCATTCTATTATCCACTTATATTAACCCCAACTAGATGTCTAGGATTCTAATCTACACAATTTTCAATTTTCAAGAGAGTAAACAATAAGAAAAGTTTAATTAATATTTTTGTTAATCATTCTAGGATAAAGAAAGGCTGAAATGTAAAGAAGAGAAGGGGATGGCCTTTTCATCAAGGCATAGCATTAGAATTTATCAACTATAAAATAAGAAAATTAAGAAAACTACATATTTAAAATTAAAAAGTAAGAAAAATTTAGCTTACATGGAGTTGTAAGCTTTCCTTTGGCTTGAGGGATTGAGGGTTCTACTCTTGTTTGAAGCAAGAGTGGTCACCAATTACTTTGGAGAGGATAAAGCCAAAAACAATTGAATTATCAAGAAAATTCAATGTAAATGGCTCTGGGTAGGAGTAGAGTAACAGTGCATAAAACACCATTAAGCTTTAACAAAGGGGGAGTCTTCTATTTATAGGAAAAAGTGAGCCTCTAACCAAGCAAACTGATTCTATAATTTTTCAGATCACTTTGGTCAATTTTTGACCATTTTTGTGTCAGTTTAGCTTACTTTTTGGATCTAGTTGAAACAGGAGAGAGGAGAGATAAAAATATCTCATTATTTTTTAGTTTAAAACTCCTCCAACATGTGAAATAGGTGCCTCCTTCATGAGGGGAGATCCCCACACTGAGGTGTCAAAAATGCATCATTTCCTCTAAATATCTCTTAATTTTTTACTAATAAACCTTGTACTCAGTCAACTCTTCATCTTATGTGAGTATTTACTCATTTTTGGGGGTTTTTATTTTATTCTTCAATTTATCTCCTCCCTACATTTGGATTACTCTTATTGGTCCATAGAAACCTTAATGGAAGCATAATTCAAAAATTTCTGAAAATTTGGACCCTTAGGCTAAGGTCCTTTATACCTATTTTTAATTAATTCCAATTGCACATTGGAAAGTTCTTTTTGAATTTTTGTTTCAGGGAAAATCATTTTAGACAATAGGAGGATTTTTTATATCCAAAAATATCTCAATTTTGAATTACCTCCCTCTAGACATTTTCTCTCTCTAGGCCAAAGTAGGGTAAAACAGGATCTTTTTTATTTCAGAGAGGGGAGTAATTATAAGATTAGAAGGGGAGGTTCTTATACTTGCACGCCTCAAAAGCTAGAGGGAGGAATCTTACAAACTAAAATGAAATGATCCTCAATAATGAAAAAACTCATAATGATAAAAACATCAGCTAAGTACATGAGAATGTGAGCTAACCTAGCTATTGTGGGATTAGCCACTAACTCAAAAGATCAAGGCATAATGAAAATGAGCTACCCCATCTATTTTGAGGTTAGTCACTGCCAATAAATCTAAGTACAATGTAAGTGAGCTAACCTAGCTAGTATGAGTTTAGTCACTATGAAGATAGAGATCTAGTCATCAGCACCCTCTCTAGCTCTCAAATTCTCTAGAATGCTCTCATGGTCATCCACTCGAAACCGAAAACGCAAGCGAGAACTATGTTTTCGGCTCTGTACACTCGATCAAGAGTGAGCCTGGTAGCAACCACTAGATGAGAGAACTGAAATGCCTCTAACTCCCTTGATACATATAAAAACTGACATTAACATGGCTTGTCTCATCTCATATGGCTTTGCACTCCAGAAAATCACCTCATGGTATTCACATGAAAGATACACATGGCTATCATGGAGCATCAGAGACTCAATATCCAACAAAACTATAAAATCAAAGCCAACATAGACACCTCATATACATGACCAAACCAACCTTCTTATGGTTCCAAAACCCAAGAAAAACCATAACATTGTGACCTCATGATCAGCAGCAGCTGCATAATCATTCCAGATAGCACACATCTTGAAGACGTGAAAAGCATCCATGAGCAATATTCCAAGATTGGGCTTGAAGAGATTCCAAACCAAGAAATCTCCAATTTGCTTGTGTCACACCGAGACAGGCCACTCTATATGCATTTTCATAGTCTCCATTGTCAACGTAATGCTTCATACTCCAAGAGAGTAGAAGATCTAGTGTCTGCATAGAGTACTCATGGAGGCAAAACAATCTAGACCCTTGGAACCCATCCACATATCCATGAAAGTTTGGTGATGCACGGGAAAACCGGCAATTCTGATATTTAGTGTGTCACTTCCTTCATATCATAAACAATCACATTTCCACCTTCATCCACACTTTGTTTTCCATGGACAGAAAAACATAGAATAGAATCCGTCTGATGTAATCAGAAGCACCGTAGTCCTGCGAGTGCGCTAGAGAGCCTTCCCTTATGCTGCGCTTCTGTGCGCCTTATGCCCAGCAGCAAAGTGATCTGCTTCTCTCCCCGACTGTCACAAGGTTCCAGCAAGCTCTACACCTCCACCAGTATTACCAGCCCGGCCTTCTTCTTCAGAGCGGCTCCACGCCTCTGCTCCCGAGAACGCGGCCACCTTCAGAATGACCAGGGCCTTGCGCCTCTGGTTGTCAACCTCCCTTCTCCTCTTCCCTCCTAATCCCTTCGCTTTACCTTGCAGCTCCCCTTGACCTTGCCAGCTGCGCTCCCTTCAGTTCCCTTTTTTCACCAAAGCTTCCCTCTCTGCTGTAGCGCCCCGTCCCTTCCCAGTATCCTGGTTCAGCTCGCCAGCAGCACGAGCTTCTCTCCACTCTCCAGCGCCTCTGCACTCTGTGCCTCTAGACGACCCCCTCCCCTTTCTTTTTCTGCTCATCAACCCCCCCCAGTATTACCAGTTCCCCCCCCCCACTACTCACGTCCAAGGCCACCTCTTTTTCCCCGTCTGTAGAATTCCCCTTTGCTCCTTCTTTTTGCTGCGCCAGAGAGCTCTCTGCGTATGGCTGCCTGCAGCCTTGTTGGAGGGTCACCACAGGATCCCTTTCGAGCTACCAGACCGTCCTTCCTCGTCTCTGCCCTCCTGTACAAATACCCAGTCCGGCAACTTCACGGTGGCTACCTCTCTTTTTTTTTCTGCAGCAGCTGCCGCCCACCGTCTCTAGAACCCTTGGAAAAGCCTCCTTTTCACGAGGCGATCTCCCCTTTTTCTCTGCAGCCCACGCTTCCCCGTCACCTCCACGCTCACGAACCTTCTCGAATATACGGTGGCAGCTGCTCAGGCCTCCACGCATTCCTTTTCCAGCTGGCCAGGTTATTAACATTTTATTATTTCTTGTAAGGTCTACAAGTTGGTCACCATATGCCTTTTCACACCAATGCCCATTGTCACCTTGGCCCTTTTATCATCAATTATTCCCCATGCTTTCACACACTCAAATGCGACCTTCCAAGTGCCCATCTCTAAATGCCCTGTATACCTCAAAAGAAATCAACCATGCCAGTGTATCACTTTATACTTGAAATCACACTATATTTGAACTCCTATTTACAGAGTACTAGCATATCAAGCCCATGTACAGTTTATACATCACTGTTTGCATGTCCTTGTCTCTGAATTCATGTGAATTGATCACAGAGAAGATTTTCCCTACATGGACGTGTCACAGCACGACAACGTAGGGTACCCACGTCACATGCATCTACGTTCTGGTCGGGTACTAGAGCCTGAGCCACTAGAAAGCGTTTCAGTTTACGCAGGCTCACACCATCCCTCCACGTTGGCATCTTGGCCTTCGGCTGGAACCCAAGGGAGTGCAACCCAAGATCCACGAATAGTGGATAGTGACTCGTCTTCCGACTCAGAAGCCATGGAAGGACACCCTACCAAGAACCCTGAGGAGACAAGCCAAAACATGCCAATGTGGGCCCCACAACCTGGATCTAGCATGTTTAGTCGTCTAATAGAGACCTTTAGTAGAGCTACACGCTCTGAGCATGCGACACGCGAAGTAAATGAAGAAGGAGGGGTAGTAGATTCACCATTCACATCTTATGTAGACCCTACCCTCCCAAAGAGTGTCCATGTGGATATTCTACCCACTTCGTTTAATGAGGGCCCTACTGAGCTACCAACTTTCGATGCTCTTCCTAAAGTAGAGGTCCCTAGAAGCCAACCCAAAAGAAGTGACTTTGCGTCCACTTCAAGAGAACCGTTTGGCACACCAAGTCTAGATGGGATATTTCTCAATAAAAATTGGGAATATGATCTACACACAGAGACTCTAACGGACCTATACACGGGTTACACATACCATGTAGGTTGGTTAGAAGTCCTACGGTCTACATCTAGCACCACTAATCTAGAAGAGCAACAGCAAATGATATGTGAGGTTATTCATAGAATTATCCACATTGAGAGGCAAAATAGGGGAGTGGACCTAGTTTCCACTGGCCCTATGAGGTTTTTGGATACGGGCAAGGCCAAACAACCAACCCTATCACAATTGGAGACTCCCTCGGTGAGTCCCATAGACCCTTCGTATGTTGTTTCGCCTGGAGTCTCAATGCAGGTTGAGCCCATGAGTAGTAACTTTAGCTTTCCAACCTTGGCTCAACTTTCCATTAGGGAATCCGCAATGCCTACCCCAATGATGAGCATAGCTGAAAGTGCACCTGTTACCGCTGTAGTTAGTACGACACCGCTACCTAGTGGAACAGTACCTACAGCAGTGCGTACCAGTGCCTATCAACCATATGTACCTATCACTACTCATGCTCATGTAGCTCCTATGCCTCTTAGTATGCCAATGGCGTATGCTCCACGACCACCTTATCATAACCATTATCCAAGGGGAGCTAGGCCTAGTCACATATCATATCCTACGTCGTTTGCCAACATACTCAGATCAACGCCAACTCATATCAGCCAGGCTATCCCAGAAGTGCCTCCACCAACTATGCCTGCTCACTTAGGTGATCTCGCAGCATTTGCTCAGACGATTGGACGATCCATTGCGGAAAACATGCGAGGCATGCCTGAGAGAGAACCTAGAAGCAAGGCAGTACAAGTGGCTAAGCTCACTCAAAACTTCAGTGGTAACGAGGATGTTAGGAAGCACATTGAAGTCTTTGAACACGTGTGTGATTCCTTGGAAGAGCACAATGAGTTGCATAAGTGTAAAGCCTTAGGCTTAACCTTGAGTGGGAAGGCCGGAGATTGGTATCGAACCTTAAGGGTTGAAGAGCGCACTCACTACCCCACTCTCAAGAGATTGTTCTTGAAAGAATACATACGCGAGGGTGTGCTTTGGGGGGTAGCATCTCAACTTCAAAAAGCTGAACGCGAGGAAGGGGAGTCAGTGAGAGACTTTATAAGTCGATTGAAGCATCTAAATTCTTACTGCACTCCTGATGAACGCTTCAATAACAACCAACTCCTCGATAGATTCATCCGAGGATTGCGCCACGAGGACATTTACAATGGCCTAGTCATTAGAGGTCTTACAACGTGGGAAGCAGTCACTGTCAATGCAATCCAGTTAGAAGACAACTTGATGATTGCAGGTAAAAAGGTGTCTTCAGAAACAAAATCCGTTAGTTCGCAAGTATCTGGGCACGAGCCAATGACGGTAAAACCTATTGCCAAGGAGCCCAAGATATCTGAAATGTCTGTGACCGACCTTACTAAGGCTCTCCAAGAATACTTTAGGGGTAATCGAGCTCCTCAGAATAGCCATATGTACCCAAGGAGAGAGCAACAATGGTGTTCGGTGTGCTTAGGACCACATAGCACGAGTGAATGTCCCACATTCAGAGTCAAATTCAATGGGAATTGCAATGCATGTGGTAAGTATGGCCATCAATCTAAAGATTGCCTAGTACTTAAGCGAATGTTGGCAAATCAGGCACCACTAGCCTGGTCAAACACACCTCAAGTACCTGCGCTAATGCCTACACAACCTGTCGAGCAACCGTCACAGCACATAGTTCCAAGGAATCCGAATGTAGTCCAGTCTGTGCCGTTACCACCGCCAGTGCTAGGACCACAACCTCCACATCCACCACCAAGGACCAATAAACCAGATGGGTTGTGAGTCACATAGTGCGTGTGGGGATTATGAAGAGGAGATAGACCCCACTGCTCCATACGGGATTGATACGTTTGAAATGATTCCCCAGTACTACATGGAGGATCATTTCGGGCAAGTCAAGCCTGTATATCAAGCGGCTGCTCTCGCCACAAGACGGCAAAACCTTAATACCTTGGCGAGGAGACCACCTCTTCAATGCTATGAGTGTGGTGGACCGCATCGTGTAGCGGAGTGCCCTAATAGGCTACAGAAGATCGCTACTCAAATGCAACCAAATCAAGGGAGCACATCGGGAATGCCGGTACTTACATGTAATCGTTGTGGCATAGATCATTTGATCACTCAATGTCCACATAATCCTAATGCACCCAAGATTACGCCATTGAATTTGGTTGAGGTCACCAACCAAGCACGAGGAACCACACCTGTAATACCCGCGAATGTAGTTACACGGTCAATGCTTCAAAATCAAAACTACATTCTTGAAGAGAGGGATACTGCATCAATCGCTCAGGCAAAGAAAAAGAAAACACGGCGAAAGAGATCGCTTAATGCCACGAGCTCCAAGCCCCAGTTCAAAGACTAACATAGGGACAGGAGACGACCCCGTGTATATGAATGATCCTGAAGATGATTCTGATTCAATAGAAACCATGGGGACCAAAGCCACTATCTTAAGGGAGGAACCCACACGACGGGAGCTCAATGAAGGAGAATCAAGCGAGTACATAAATAAGGGGAAACAGAAGTAAACTTCCTCGACCCCACAACCAAGTCAGTTAATGCCCTCTCGACCACCCAAACTGACTGAGACTCCCCAAGACAAGCCACGTGGGCCAAAAACCCTCAAGAAAAAGATTGGAACTTACCCAAACCCAGTTGTTGAGGAGATTGAACAAGTGCAACACTTAAGGGGTTTGGTGGAAGAAACACAAAGAGAACTGGAGCCAAACCCGAGAAAAATCAAAATTCCAGACACAGTGTTTCCTACGCAAGTTCAACCTCACAGGAACCATAAACCGTTAGCGATACCTAGTATCATTCGGGAAGAAAGTGAGGATAGGACATCAGGGAGTGGGCAAACACCCTTTTTGCTTGAAAGAATGTTTAGTGAGGGAATGCCTGACCCCATCGAGGAGGAAGTGATTCCATCTTCACCAGTCCCTAGTCAAGGGGCGATGTCTCGAAAAGTACCGTTGAATGTGTCTAAGCTAATGGATTTCATGTCCTCTGAGATCAGAACCACGATCATATCCAAATTATACGAATATCCTGAGCTATTCTTAGCTCTTCGGGCATTTCTCAATGGAGAACTAAAGGCGGGGCTACCACAATTTGCAAATATGGATAGACCCGACACGCTTCAAGATGAAGGGGAGCATTGGGATCTACAACCCAACCTAGATGAAAACTCGGTCGTTGAAATACCTGTTAACAAGTTGGGATAGTACTTTGAAGGGGACGAATCTAATGCAACTCTCCCCATTACTACCAAGGGATTAACTCTAAAGGGAATCCTTGATGGTGGTGCTGGCGTGAGCATTGTGACTAAAAACTATTGGGAATCTATGGGAAGACCTCACCTCGAAGTCACAAACATAGTGGTTAAGATGGCAAACGGAACTATTGCTAAACCTATTGGAATGTTAAGGGACCTTAAGATCAAGGTCCTGGGGTACAAGGTAAAACATACCTTCATTGTAATGGATTTCTCCAAGCATCCTATGTCATATCAAATGATCTTAGGATGTCCTTTCATGAGGGAAGCACAAATGGTACATGACTGGTCGAAAAACCATGTCTATCTATAATTCTAGGACTCTGTCATTCGAGTTGATCTTGAGAATGGTCGTGCACATCCTTTAGGAAGCAAGGTTATCATCGATAATCGATCGGATACCACTGTTCATTCCGCCCCATTAAGGTATTGCTATACATGCAAAAAAGAGACTGATGGTGGGAAAGATTCTCCTTATATGGATGTCCTACCGGGTATGACTGAGTCGGATAACGTGGATTGGGTACACCTAGCGGCAACCATAGACACATGGGGAAATAGAGGCACAAGTTGGGTAACACCTGAGGGGCAAGATATGCCACCGTTAGTGCCAATAAACATGATAGGTGTTATGCACTTGACTCCTGCATGATGGCGAGAACGTGGCAAACTCCACCGACACTGAAAGTAGCGAAGACTCTGACCAATGCAGCTCTGAGTATGAATCTCAAGAAGAAACTGACCCTAAGCCTGATGAGGAAAATGAATCAAATATTCACCCAAATGTGGAAGCAAGGTGCTCAAGGCCTAGGACAGTGGCCTCCTGCAGTTCATCCGAAAGTGAAGATCGACCAAGTGAGTCCGAATCGGATAGAAACAAAAATCAAAAACTTGGTAAGAAGAAAACGAGACATAAGCGCCAACGCAATCGAGCTAATGTACGAACTGCAATAAATAAGGAGAGATCCACTGCAGAATGGCTTAGTTATGTAGGAGCCATTGACGCTCATCGGAAGATAGCAGATAATTGGGGACAATACCTCCAAAGTGTCATGTGGTGTATTCCGCAACCTCATGACGTCGCCCAATTAGAAATCGAAGAGAAGCCGAAACTAAGTCGTACTGCAAGAAGGCGGCAAAACCAAGAGTTGGCTCAACAACAAAAGGAAGCGGAATTGAAAGAAAAAAGCCTGGCACAACAAGAACCAGTAGACTTACACCCCGCACCCGAGCATTTCAAATCATTCACCACAGGGGAACGTAAAGTAGTCTACACAAAAGCCCAACGAACGCCTACCAATGGGAGTAGCGGTGTCTACGATGGCCCTGCGGTAGTTAAGGAGATAGACTTAGCAGATCCGAGTGAGGAGTCTAAACCAGTTTTTATTGCTCAAGACCTCACCAAGGCGGAAGAAGCTGCACTTACGAAGCTTCTTAAAGAATTCAAGGACATATTTGCATGGACATATCATGATATGAAGGGTGTTCCACCCTCGGTGGTGCAACACACGATTCCAATGATTAGCACTGCTAAACCAGTCCAGCAACGTCCCTACCCAATGAATCCTAAGTATGCAAAGATTGTACAAGAGGAAATTGAAAAGCTGGTAAAATGTGGATTCATATACCTAATTGAGCACTCAGAATGGGTTTCTCCGATAGTCATCGTGCCAAAGAAGAATGGAAAACTCAGAGTGTGCGTTGATCTCAAAAAGGTTAATGCAGCCACCAGAAGGGATCATTACCCCCTGCCATATTCTGAACATGTGCTTGAAAGAGTGGCAGGCAAGGAGGCATATAGCTTTTTAGATGGGTACTCGGGTTACAATCAGATCACAATTGCAGTCGAGGACCAAGCTAAAACAGCATTTATCACGGAGTTTGGAGTGTTTGCCTTTCGCGTCATGGCTTTTGGCTTGACCAATGCACCTACAACATTCCAACGATTGATAAACACGGCCTTTAAGGAATATCTAAGGGACTTCTGTGAAGCTTTCTTAGATGATCTTTGTGTTCATTCCTCTTGATGTGTTTACGAAAAATATTTAAAAGGTGTAAATTATATCGCATCTCCTTGAATCCTTTCAAATGCCAATTCTGGGTTAAACATGGAGTTATCTTAGGGCATATAGTGTCCAAAAATGGGATTTCCACGGAGGAGAGTAAAATCAAGGTCATTCTGGAACTGCCACCACCCACCAACTACAAGGGAGTCCAACGCTTTATGGGCCACGTTGGTTATTATCGAAGGTTTATTCTCTTCTTCGCCGAGATAGCTCGACCATTATATAAACTTCTCATCGAGTTTATTTGGACTGAAGAATGTGACCGTGCCTATGAGCTACTAAAGAAGGCCTTGGCGAGTGCTCCAATCTTGAGAATGCCTAACTGGGATTTACTCTTCCATGTGCATATTGATGCATCAAACTTTGCTATTGGTCTACCTGGAGAACACAAGCTAGACTACCCCATTAGCTTTGCCAGTCTCGCCAGTTGAATGATGCTGAGATGAACTACACCACTACGGAGCGAGAAGGGTTGGCAATGATATATGCAGTAAGGAAATTTCGTTATTACCTCCTTGCCACCAAGTTTGTTTTCTATGTGGATCATCAAGCATTGTTGTATCTGGTAAACAAACCATGCTCCACAGGAAGAATCACACGATGGCTATTGATTCTTCTTGAGTTTGATTTCACTGTTGTTGTGAGACCTGGCAAAAAACATGTCATGGCTGATCATTTGTCTCGCATACCTAATGGTGAAGCTCCTACGGGAGTTGATGATGACTTACCTGACACTTCCCTATTCATGGTGGAGACAATGCCTGAATGGAGTGAGAAGATTGTTAACTTTCTGGTTAATGGCTTCCCACCCAAGGAGTTTCGTAAAGATCTAGCTCGAAAGCTAATCAAAGAATGCGAACCCTATTGCCTAATAGCTGGGACTCTTTATAAAAGAGGAAAGGATGACGTTCTTAGGCGTTGTGCCCGAGAAGATGAGTATCTATACATTTTGCAAGAGGCACATATGGGCGTAGCCGGTGGTCACTTCTCAGGAGACTTAACTGCGCGAAAGATCTTACAATCAGGGTATTGGTGGCCCACTATGTTTCAAGACGCATCACTCTTTGTGAAGGGTTGCGATGAATGCCAACGATATAAGAAACCCCAGAGGAAAGATCAGATGCCCCTACATCCGATCAAAGTAAACCAACCATTTGAAAAATGGGGTTTAGACTTTGTAGGTCCAATTAGTCCAGCGGCCCGAAACACACAATCTCGCTATATTATTGTGGCCACTGACTATATGACCAAATGGGCTGAAGCGAAAGCGACACGTAAGGCAGATGCGAGGATAACAGCCAAGTTCCTCTTTGAAAATATAATCACACGATTCGGTTGTCCTTTTGAACTTGTGAGCGACAATGGTACGCATTTTATAAATAAAGTGAATAAGGAGCTCACAACAAATTTCATGATATCCCATCATAAATCTACTCCTTACTATCCGCAAGCGAATGGCCAAGCCGAGAGTACCAACAAGACTTTAATCTCTATTTTGACAAAGACAGTTGAAGCTCATCGCACGGATTGGGATTTAAAGCTTACGACAGCTTTATGGGCCTATCGTACTGCGTACAAAGTGGCTATTAATTGCACACCATTCAAAATGGTATATGGCCAAGAAGCAGTCATGCCGTGGGAATTTGTCATTCCTAGTCTTCGTGTTGCTACTCAAGAGGGATGGGATGGTAATCCCTTAGCAGAGCGTCTGTATATCCTTGAGCACCTAAACGAAGAAAGACAATTGGCTGTATACAATGCCCTTGTGGAGAAGGATAGAAGGAAAAAATGGTTTGATCGCCATCTAAAGGACAAGGACATCAAGGTTGGGGATAAAGTCCTGATGTATGGAGTGCGAAACGAAAAGAAGAAGCTCAAATATGCTGGTAAGGGACCATATAGAGTATGTGAAATTACCCCGCAAGGTACCATCAGAGTGGAGACTCTCGACGGAGTTGAAACCATTGGATTCCTTAATGGGAGTAAATTCAAACGATACTATGACCCCCTGAGCCAGGAGGAGTTACATGCAATCCATCAAAAGAAGGCAGCTAAAGAACAAGCTGAGCTTAAAAAGATACAAGCGAGAGTCGAAGCCAAAGAACGTCAACAGCGTGCTAGGAGACAACGAGAAGCCAACTTGGGAATTACGCAAGTATTTTTCAAGGAAGCAGAGGAGGATGCACTGGAATCTGACCCACCTCTAAGATACCCAATTGAGTTACAGAGTCCTTACGGGGAGGTGTTGTATAATGCATTATTGGATACAGGAGCTCAACACAATTTGCTATCATATGGCGTGTGGTGTCAACTGGGAAAACCACCTTTAACCAAAAGTTCTATCCAAGTTCAAGGAATCAACAAGAAGAAAATCCCTGTCTCAGGAATTCTGCACACTCCGGTTGCCTATGACAAGGGAACCATAATTCAAAGCTTTTTGGTTATGCCTGCTGGTACCATGGAAGGGACTGTAATCTTAGGGTGCAAATGGATGATGGCCACCAAGTGCAATATCGATTGGGCAACCAGAAAAGTCACAACGCAAGAACCAACACTAGGTCTGACTACTCAAAATCCCGCACCTAAGTCATCCACTCAAATATTAGATAACGAAAAATCACAAAGTCTAGTGGCAAAACCATCTTTGATTGTTGGCCACCCCTCTAACGCTTCAACGCCAAGAGTGGAAACAGGCAAGGTGGTCCCTAAAGCTTCGCTTACTATGCCAAAGAGTACATACAAATGGGTCCCCAAAGCTTCGTTAACAGCTACTTCCCCTGCTCAATCTCGTTCAGCCACCAAGAAGCCTCGTAAAAGGAAAGCAGCTACCCACCCGAGAAAGGGCAATGTAACATCGCGATGGATCCCTAAAAAATTATTAGTAGCCCAAGGGTACTACGAGGGAAATGACCAGATTTGGGTCCCTAAACATAAGCTGAATCCCTCTACATCACCTGTAAAACCTTGCAAACCAATTGTTGCCACCCCAACGATAATTCAAGATCGTGGTAAGGGAAAGGTAACAGAGTGCTCCACACCACTTCTTCCAGAGTTCGTTTGGATTCCCAAACGATATCGATCATTACCACTAAGGGGGGAGCCACATGAAGCTTCTAGCTCCTCATACCAGGCGCTGATATAGAAGTTTCTACATGCTCTACACCTACTCTTGTCAACACCCAACAAAAAACCGACGATGAGTCTACGTCTCCCCTTGTAATAGTATCATCGGAAACCATTTCCTCCATTCGTCAATGGGAGCGTACACTACCATCTTTGCAATTGGATGTGGCCACAAGGGTCATAAAAACCTATTTGCCCACATCACAACCTATGACCCGCTGGACAAATTGGTTCCAAGAGGCTGCAACATCATTGCAAATAATATGATCTACCCAAGGAAAGGGGGAGCATGTACTCACGCTCGACATTCTAATGCTTCCTCCTTATAACCTTCTCCCCTAACCATGTAATTGCCAAATTCAAGGGGATGTATATATATAGCTTCATACATTTAAAAAAAGAAAAACAAAAAGTAGTAAAAAGAGCAAGAGCACAAAAATAAGAGAAATATCCGTATACAATCAAGAACTAGATTGACCTGTCATAAACCTACTGATGCTATATCTGTGTTTGCAGATATGGCAGATGCACGATCATCATACAGTTCATCCACTCCCACCTTTGGTGAGAGGTATCATCTATACCTTTCTCAGATATTTCACATGTGCTATCCTGTAATTGAAACTGAATGGGATCATATAGATGTACTAGCCAGAGAAGAAAATGTTGAGGAATTAGAATGGCTAATTCGCCTATTGACCATGACTGACCCCTACTCCGTAGAGGACATATCCCCGATAGCCCAATGCTTTCCTTTTCCACAAGATGACTATCCTCGCATGGTTACATTTTTGATGAGTTTATGTGGATGGGAAAATGAAAAGGAAATATCTGACAATGATGAATGGACGGATGAAACTCATGGCACTACTGAGGTTGACTTTATTTGTTTGGATGATGCGGATAGAGGCTTAGCCTTAGGGCTAGAGCCAGGACTCTACAACATCCTCTTACCGTATCCTCAGTAGTAGTGTGGTGACTGGTAGGTAGGTTAGTGTTTGCAAGTTTTCTCTAGTTTAGATTCCTTAAACAAGTCTTGAAATTTTCACACTGATGTGCCTCTCGAGGTATAGTGCTTGTTAGTTGATTGTACAGGTTGAAAAGTTTGAGGTGGGTTCGCTTTCAAGTCCTGAGACTGCCGCAACGTTCATCAAAATATATCTACATCAAATTGCAAGCTGTCTCGTCAAATCAAGGAGATCTCCAATTACAGGTGTAATTCTTCCATACCCACTCTCTTTCATTTTTACTGTTCAATCAATTGCATAAACTATAATGCATGACCACATGGAAATTGTCAATGTACTACTTAGTTTTTGAAGTTGCTTGCATGCTAGTGTAAATCATTAATGAGCTTAACTTTATTGGAAATATTCCTAGGTAGCATGACGTCTTTAGTTAACCTTGGAATACGATTGTCTTAGGTCTAGGGTCAAACCATCTTAATGGTTGACACCTGGCCATGTGTGTGTTGACCTCTAGGACATAGCTATTACCCCTTTGTCGAAAGGATGCAAGACAAATTATAGTTCAGGAGCGAAGATCAAAAATGATAGATTATTAAAAAAAAGCCTACAATAAATGGCAATACAAGTCTATGATGTGCTTTAATGTTGGCCTATCACCTTATTGATACTTGGTAGGCGAGGAGTATTCTACTCTAGACCGATGCCTTGGTTGGTAGGGGGTAGCCTTGCCTAAAGTGAGCTAATAGATTCCTGGATAATGCCTTGTGTTAAACATGGTACCAGGATCGATGTTAGTTTTGCCTTAGGAAGGTCGCCATTGTGTGTAAAAATTGTCACGTGCAAAAAAAAGAAAAAGAAAAAAAAGAGGCAAAAAGCTCCTGTAACTCTGATGTTTCTTGTTTCCCTAGGCTTGTGGTATTAACTTGTTCTTAGAGTAGACACAGTGTGGTCATGTGTTTATTTATTAAGCTTGGTTATTTTCCTTGACTTAGGCTAGTTATAAACCTTGATTAACCTTTGACACCTTGCTTACTCTTGATTTACTTTCAATAATTTTAAACTCCTGTTAATTTGCTACACTAGCTCATTCATGTGACCCTTAAACTAAGTTCTCATAACAACATCCATTGTGGTCTAACATGCTTGAATTTATACACTTTATATCTTTTGAATTCCAGCATACTTTCACTCTACTTCCCTGTTTTGCAGACGGTCAACAACAACCCTCTCGAGCTTACCATACCATAGCTTCCGAGGACGGAATCTACATCAGGAAGGGGGGCATGTTAACCCATGACGGCGGACATTGAGATGTACTATGTTTTACGTCATTAATTTAAATATTTTGAGTCATGGGCCGGGCTTGTCGGCACCATATGTTAAGGATAAAGGGATTGGGTGATCACCGATGAGAGGCGCACCTTGAATATCAGTAGGATAAAGGTTAGGGTCGGCCGGCCATGTATGGGCACCCAAGTGTGAACGGCCAAGTCACCTATAAGAGTCAAATGTAACCCTAAAATCCTCATTCTCATGTGTTGTGAATACAAGAGTGCTCTTGCCTTATCTCCTTGGTTTCCTTCTCCTGCGTATGTGAGTGAGAGAGAGAGAGTGAGAGAGCGATCGAGCACTGTGTAGCGGCACGGCGGCGGAGAGGTGGTAGAGCGACGACGGCGGCTCCTCCTTCACGGCTGCGACGCGGGAATCCTTCAAGGCGGCGGTTGAGCGGTGAGTGACACACCCTTTGCATTCTGTTTGAGCTTCCTTCCCTGGTTGTATGCTTGTAGCCATTCGTGGCTCGCATACGGTGTCCGGCAAGTCCCCAGCTACGACCTGTGCAGCAAAAGCGCACATTGCATCACTTAGCATGTTGACCTCAACATTCAAAGATAATCTCATTTTTTAAATTCACCTAGAAGTTATAATGTGGGCATTCTCTAGATAAACTTCTTTTATCTATAGCCTGCATGTTTTGATGAGGGTAATCTCGTCGACATTTTCACTTGTTGAATTCTCTTTCTTTAGAGTTCAAACAAGTTTATCTTGTTGTGTTCGGATTAAGGAAATTTGAATTTTTCCTTTGTTGGCATTTCTTTCTCTAGTTCCATACTTTAGATGATTTATACGATCAACTTGATAGGTTTACGGATGAGCATATGTGACTCATCGAGACGTATGACTCTCTACGTTGATATGGATAACTCAGGACGTCGATTATTCCATGTGTAGATGTGGGTATGTCGGGGCACCGATGAATCCCTGGTTTCTGCCATTATAATGCCATGTTTTCTTACTTTATTCCGAACAACGAGGAAATTACTTTGAGTGTGAATTCCTCTGATCATCCACAGTCTGATGGGCAAACATAGTGTATGAATCAGATTGTAGAGGATATGCTTCATGCATATGTCTCTTGAAAAGCATCAAATTGGAAAAATTATCTTCTAATGATGGAATTTGCCTACAATTTTAAACATACGGCTATTGGTTTTAGTCTGTTCATGCTTATGTATGGGTATCAACCCAGGGCACCTATTGATGTTGTCGGTCTTAAGGACATCAAGCTTGATGCATCGAGGGATTTCTTGCGTGATATGCAGGAAATGCTGACGGAAGCTCAGGATTCTATCGGGAGTGCTCAAGATAGGGTACGGTTCTATGCTATAGAGGACGCTCAATTTGGTCTTTTGAACCAGGAGCGTTGATTTATTTAAAAGTTTCCAAAGATTTTTAGACTTTGTCAAAAGGAAAATGCTCGAATTTATCTCCTAGATATTGTGGTCTATTTTGATTTATACATCGGATTGGCACGATTACGTATGAACTAAAAACTACCTCCACATGTTACAGTTCATCCAGTCTTTTATATCAATAGATTGAAAGGAAAACTGGGAGGTGAGGATAACACAGTTACTCCTCAAGAACTGAAGTCAAAGAATTATCCTATGTTCCACATGAACCTGATAAGGTACTTGAATTCAGGGAAAGGAAACTTTGTAGTTGACTAATCCCTGAGGTTAAAATTATGTAAAAAGATAGGAAAATAGAGGATTCGACTTGGGAGTCGGTTGAGATTGTTCAGTGTAGTTCTCCTTCTTTTCATTGCAAGAGTGCAATGTTTTGAGAGAGAGAAAGTATGTTATATGGACATTATGTGTGCTATGTTATATGCACATTATGTGTGCATATAGCATATACTAGGAGACTAACCCATATTAGGCTTGTGAGCATGGGAGCATGGGAACAAGCTCTAGTGGAGCATGGGTTAGGACTAACCTTAAGGGTTAAGGTTGGCATCCAAGAGTCACACATGAAAAATAGAGAGTCAAGGGTCACTTGAGGGCCCTCCTATATAATAGGGACATAGGGCACACTCAAAGGAGGCTTGGAGGCTTAGGCTATGGTCTCTTGATGTTATCTTAAGGCTAGGTTATATTATGCTCTCTTGTGTAGAGGATCATAACTACTCACCTACCATTTCACACTATAGCTACATGACTATAGCTACATGCTACTGGATTGGAGTTATACCTCTTGATGGTATGGGACTTCAAGGTAAAGGTATGATGTACTTCATTATAATTCATGTGTGCATCCCTTGGGCTCGGGGATGGTCGAGTGGATGAGTTTATGCCTGATTTATGCATGTTTATGCATAACAATTATCTAGAGAGATCTTAGGGTTTTAACACTATGTCACAATCATGGAAGGCTCTACAGTCAATCATGTCACCATCCACATGTCAAAAAAATCTCCTGACAATCCAAGCATCACGTTTGGGATACGATGATGCTGTACTCCCACACAAATGTTGGGACCGCTACTCGACCACGTGGCGCGCATCTCTAAACTGCTGAACATCCCACCACACAGTTGATGACGTCTCAAAGCATGTTTCACACATGGGCCCATACCATCATGCTCTCCTTTCCCGTGACCAGTCTCAAAGAATGACCAAATCACTGGGATACTAGACTCCACATGCCACCTATAAACCTATAAAACAAAGTCTTAGTTATTGTTTTCTTTAAGATGTTTTAGTGAGTTTATTTTAATTGTGAATCTAAGAGAACCATAAGTACTACCTATAGAGCCAATAGAACTATCATGATGACTTGAACTGTGCACCACAGCCATCTAACCAAACCCATCGCTGGCCACATGTGATCCCACAATCTCGTAAAAATTTATCATGGAAATAAAAACAGTGTTGCACAAAATGTGCATCATGTGAACGATCATCACTGATATAGAAATGATACTCTCGAATAATGACATGGGCCTCGGGGGTACTTGCTATCCCATCTACATGGACCTCTGCATGTCGATAGCTAATATGGACCATAATAGCAACGTGGTGAGGTAAGCAAGAGAGACGATTAGGACACAAAAAATCAAATAAGTAATATAGCTCAAACACGAAACAAATATTATAACCATTACCTACTTCGAGAAGTAATACTCAGATTGTATCTCCTGAAAAGGTGTAAAGGTGTAGTTCTCTACAAAATCAACGACAGAGACAACCACACTGCCCTTCATTTGGGAGCTACTTATGGCTGCCACAATAACCCTCGAGCAGCCAAAGCATCCGCAGAGTTCCTCTTCTTGTTAATTGTATAGGAACGACAAACACTTTGTAGCACCGCCATGCCAGCTCTCCTCTCTCTTCAACCTCCAATGTCAAAAAGCGCCCTACAATTGGCCATGTTGGGCAGATTGATCCAAAAAAAATTAAACCATAAAAAAACCCTTGAATTTGATTAATTTCTCTTAATGGACTAGTTTTTGTCATTAAGGGTGAGTAATCTTCTTCAAGAGGCTTAAAAATTAGAAAATGTACTAATTGGGGTCTAAATTTATCATGTGAGTAGTCGAAATTAGTATTTTTGAGTGTTTTAAGAGTATGTAGATGCATCAAAACACCTAATTATATCAATTTCTTCATCAATTGGAGGAATTTAACTCTCTTTGCTTAACTTTACCTTAAAAGAGGAGACCAAAATTAAGAGTCTAATTAATCTCATATTTTATATTAATTTACACATTTGTCGATGCACATAGATTAGCATTTCCTGTGGCTCTATCCAATGATGTGCTCAATTGTGTGAATTAATTAGGGATTAGTGGTTAATTAAAGTCCTTGATTAGTATAAAAGAGAGAAAGATTAGTGAAAAAATTAATCTTTAATTAATTCTTAATCACTTTTTTACATAACTCATTAAGGCTAATGAGCATTCAATGAGTAGATGCTCATGAGTTGTCAAATTGTCCATTTTGTGGGATCACTTATGAAGGGTGTAAGGGGTGTCATAAAAAGGTTGACTTTTTTAATTCCCTTTACCTTTTTGGAAAAATACCAATATCTCCTTAAATTTAAATTCAAAAAATATCCGCCCCAAACAAAGAAATTCGTATTTCCCACTAGACTTTTAAAAAAATCAAAAATTTAAAAAAATAAAATAAAAAATTCGAGGATATTTTTTAAAAAAATTTTAAAAAATCAAAATTTTAAAAAAATCAAAAATAAAAAAAACTTTCATGGGGTAAAGAGTTTCACGGTTCTAAGCCATTTCATGGGATTACCCTTCACAGAATTACATTTCACGGAATTACGCTTCATAGAATTCTATTTTACAGAATTACCCTTCACATGGAATTCTATTTCACACGGAATTACTCTTCACGGAATTCCATTTCACAGAATTACCCTTCACGAAATTACATTTCACGGAATTACAATTCACAGAATTTCATTTCACGGAATTACATTTCATAGAATTCCATTTCATGGAATTCCATTTCACGGAATTACATTTCTCACGGAATTACCCTTCTCACGGAATACCATTTTATAGAATTATCCTTCACGGAATTAACCCATTTCATGGAAAGCGTTTCATGGCCAAGCCTTTCACGGATTAAGGGTCTCACGCCTTAAGACCTCACGCCATTTTTAAAAAAAACACACCCATGTTTGGAGGCTTGTATCTTCTAAATCGTATATCCAATGAAGGCGCTCTAAGGCTCATCGAAAAGCTGACATCGAGCTCTTCAACTTTGGTTTGGCCGTCTGAAGTCAAAATCGATCGTTTTGGCCTCCGACCACAGCAACCTCGAAATTTGACCCAGAAATCAAGACAAAAAATAGTCTGAAAAGCATGAAAAATCGTTTTAAAAAAACGTAAAAACGACATTCGGGCTACTATTTGAGGGTCTAAACGACAAAATCACAAACGACTTAAGGAAACAAAGTTGTGGTACTCCAAAAATACTACAACTCTCTCATACAAAGTTTTTCAAAATTCCTTTTGGAACACTCAAAAATGTACTGCGAAACAAGAAAAAATTCATGTAAATTTTTTTCGTCTTGAGACAGTGATGGAAAATAGGTTCTAGGACCTTCTCTTCCATCTAGAAAGTTACTAGCATGCACTTTTTCTGGAAAAATATCTTTAAAAGGTCGTTCACGTGCGTATAGCGCCTAAGCTAATTAGGGCGAACGGACACTCGTTTGACCCAACAAAGAGAACGCCAGGCCACTTGAGGTTGTAACGGGCTATGAGAAAATATAAAAAGCAACAAAAAAAAAAACGTGTGCTTGCTCATTAAGGAGCATTTAGGCAATCAGACATGGCAACAGTAGAGGGATTGCCAGGGATCACACAAGGATTAAACCCAATGGCTGACATTTTCGAGCCATTGAGATCTATGCCGCAAATGCACCTCCCAATACCATTGGCTATGCCTATAACAAGCGTGTCATCGGGTTTTGCACCTTATCACTTCAATTCCACCGGGCTTTGGTTCTCTACCTAACATCTCCACAAATCCTATAGGTACCAACCCTTTCCTAGATACCCACACCTTGGACATACTGACTAGTCTAGGAAGGGGGTAGCCCAAGGACTGAGTGAGTCCCTCCCAAAACAAGAGCAATCATATACCACCTCAGTGCCTTGTACAGAAATATGGCCGTACAGATTTCCAAAATTATGGGCAAATACGACGGAACAACACATCTTGTTCAATTCATACAAATGTTTGAACAAAGAGATGTGAAGCCTTTGGAAATCCCAACTGCCCCACTAAGGTACATGCGTTGAACCTATGCTTAGAGGGAAAAGATATTCCATGGTTCATCACATTGATGCCAGCTGATCAAGACCAACTTCAAAACCTTGAAAACGGTCTTTATCTACGGTTTTTCAAGACAAGGTTATCGGTGGAGTGCAGCAAAAGAACTCTATTCAATTGAGCGTAAACCAAACGAAACCATTAGAGATTTTATCCTTCGGATAAAACTCTTGGACTCATGATGTGAGCCATGGGAGAAATTAAACAATTTTCAATTGAAGAGATGTTTTATGATGGGCTTAAAGAAAAACAGCTTACACAACTTAATCATTGTATCCAACCCAGAAACATTCAATCAATGTTGTAAAGAAGCAGTACGTTTAGATGACAACATGTTGGAAGATGATCATGCTACGAGTTGTTCCTCATCTAAACCAAGTGAAGCAATGGTAAAAGAAAGATCGATCTTGGAATTTCCATTCCTCGAATTCTATGCAGCCTTGCTTAAAAGCTTTCAATCGACATCTCTAAGAGAAGATGAGCTCCTTCAAAACCATCCTTAATGCCTCTACAAGTGAGGAGTGAAATACCTTGTGTTAAGTGCAATCACTACAACCATCCCAATCCCCATAAGGTACCTGTTTTTTTGTACTGCATATATTGTAAATCCTTTGATCATGATACTAAAAAGTGTCCCAATTCATCAACAATTGACTCAAAACTTCCATCTCCCGTGCACAACACAAACAGTCCAAATCCATGGTTCCTTTGGAAGATTCTATCATGATATGGTTGGATTTCCCTACATGCCATGATGTTAAGCGCAAACGCGCAGTGATTAGCCCTTGAGCTAGTCATAACATCATGACAATAGACACTTGGGTGTCATTTTTGGGACAACCTAAACTTATCCCTACAAACAATGGTCTTGCAAGAGGAGCCAATGGACAAAACATTGAAGTTCATGGTTCTTTTAGCTATGCTACTCAAATAATCGGTGGAGATATGGAATTTACATTCCATGTTACCCTACATTCCCTTGAGTATGATGTCATCCTTGGTGAAACTTGGATACGTGACTCGTTATATTCAATTGATGAATCCATGCAAATAGTCACCTTGAACACTCCTGCAGGCCATGTACAATTGCTATTTACGGGAGGAAGAGACCTTGGAAGAGCTGGATCTTTCAACATATCTTAGTGAAAAGATCCTTAGGATTATGGTTGGATTGGAAATTTCAAATAAAATCACCACAGCTCAAGCACAGCTTTATCCAACATGAGAACACAATCTCATGACCCTTGAGTTATGGGATTTGTTAGGTCAACCAACACTCGCGGCTCATCATGAAAAAATTTCCTTTACACAAGACTTGAACACATGCCATGTTTGGGGTACTTTGAACATACAATGTACATTGGAACTAACCCCCTTACTTGCAAGTTTTTTTTGGTTGAGTATGTGTTGGAAGCAAAGTTGATCTTGGGACATAAATGGACTATTGCTGCCCAAGCACCATTGTGGTTCATTAGTGATAGATTCATCATGATGGTCAATGACAAAAAGTTGACAATACCATATTGCAAGGAAGAGGATCCAACTTTAATGGATTTCTATGATGCTAAACGCAAAAGGTTACAAGCCTCTTCCACAGAAGCCCCTCTACATAATGACCTACCATTTACATCAACGACCGACTCCAATAAAGCATCTACTCCTTCAACCCCATCCTCACCAACGAAGTTAGCTATTCCTTAAGAACTTCCCACAACGACCGACTCCAATAAAGCATCTACTCCTTCAACCCCATCCTCACCAACGAAGTTAGCTATTCCTTAAGAACTTTCCACAACGCAACCATCTATCTCTAACATGGAACTCAAAGGAAAAGCCCCGGAGCCTATGTCTCTTCATCAACAAACCCCACCAAAAGAGGCAACCGCATGCTCGAAAGCCTCATCATCGACAACCACTCCACAAGAGACCCGAACCTCATCATCAAAAATACCCATGAGTCTCAAACCTGTAGCCTCAGTGCCAACCAATGTGAAGGAGGTCCCAAAACCTTTGACTTCCACCAAAAAGAAAACTTCACCAAGATAACCAAGATCAAGGTATCTTAATGGTATCAAGATGTGGGTGGAGAAGCAGCTACGTGTTGTAGCTCAAGGCTACTACAAAGATGCCATTAAAATTTGGGTACCTCGATAGTCAAAGCCTCTTCCTCAATGCAGCACTCAGAGGCCAAGCAAAAAGAAAAGTACTCCACAACACTATCCACAAAAGCCTATGCGAGTTCCTCAAAGAACTCCACCAAGTTAACAAGTGTGGGTACCAAAAAGATTACTACAAGCACAAGGGTACTACCAAGATAATACCAAAGCTTGGATTCCCAAGCGCGTCACAAATTCCCCTAAGCTTGCACAAAGAAGAAAACCTCAGCACCAAAATCATCAACCACAAACTTATAATGTTCTCTTTTCACCCCTCTGGATGTGAAGTGTAAGTGCAAAAGCTACACGGTAGACATAAGAACCTATTCTCTCAAAAAGGAGAATAGCCACAAGAACCTATTGCTTGCAAGGTGGTAACAAAAAAAAACACACACACACACAACTACAAGGGAGTCACATATATGGCCTATCAAACAACTCCCAAAAAACTTAAACAGCCATTCTATTTTCGTTAAGCTTATAGCTTAATATTCTTTTGGCTATGTTAATGAAGCAGCTATGCCATGAGTACATATCCATACTCATGTGTATAGGAGCACATTTGCACCAAAGCCTCACCATCAACAACTTCCAGGTACATCTCTGGATGGGGGGGCCATGGTGGGCGAAAGCCTGGTCAGTTTTATAACCCATCACCTGGAATTTTCCTTCAAATTACAAACCTCTCCAAACGATGCTACCATCTTCACAAATTAATGATCTTCAATCCTTAGTGAAGATATCTATATTGGCCTCGCAAGTCGACGTAATTCTTTCAATCCTCACCAACAAGTGGCTTCTTCAACACATAGCAGTTCAATAAGAGTCTATTTGACTCAATTCTTCATGTCTATCTACTTCATAAGAGCACTTAAATAAACATTTAAAAAAAACATCACATGGACAGAAGAAAGCAGGAATAGGTCCTACTCAACAACATTTGACAAGAACCCTGCCACATAAAAAGGGACATCCTCGAAGACTAATTTCTTCAAATAATGAATGCCGCTTCAATGAATCAAATGAGAAACTGAGAATCACCATCTCATTCTGAATTAGGTCTACGTTCCTTCGGATCCTTCCCTCTCTTCTCCCCCATTATTAACATCTCTTAGCATCCCCAACCACTAACACAAATCACATGTAACATTGCTTATGATTGCCAAAAACAAAGTGAGCAAAAAGTCAAAAAAATGCTCACAAAAATATAAAAAATGCAATCACTTGCAAAAAACCCCACCCCCCTACCCAATAAACCACTAACCTTTTCAATCACTAATAAACTAGCTTTTCTTATTCCTTCCGGAGGAACAAAGACCATTGAAGGTTACTCAATATCAAAGTCATTGACAAAGCTTGTCCATTCTCCCCACACAAAGGTCTTCAACGTGATAACGAGGACGCGATCGCCATCAAGAAAGGGGAGATGTTAACCCATTCCTAGGGTTAACAAGATCTACCGCCATTATCTTACATCAAGGAGTCACCATAGATACACCAAAGGGTCACACATTCAAGATATGAAGCAATAGTGTCCAAAGCTACAACTTGGACGGGCACTCATAATGGTGTGACGGAGTATTTATGGGCGATTCCCGCTTCAAGAGAGCGTGGTAGCAAGTTAAGATGAAGTCCTAAGGGATGTACTTCATGGATATACTATGAGAATAGTCATTATAAAATAACATTAGGCCTCTTATAACCCTAAAGTGCCCAATCGGCCACATTTTAAGTGAGTGTGAACACTTATGGCAATGTATATAAGTGAATATCTAGACCCTCCCATTATGCAATTGAGTCTTGCTCTTGCTAATCTCTCTCCCTAATGCATACTAGTAAGTGTGTGAGTGAAGTGAGGTGAAAAGAGGGACGAGTATCCATAGTGCAACGCGGAGGTGTGACAACGCTCTCGTGGGAGGCACGGTGGAATTGCTTCTCAAGGAGTTGTAGAGCTTGGAGACCTCAAGGGTAACGAGCTTGGCCATTGGATAGATCCTCACGACAGTTACGGTTCACCAGGTAATCTCTTATTTGATGTGTTTCAAGAAGGGTTAGGGGAGCCATAAACAGAAGATTGCATATGCACGAAGATGCGCCCCTGACTTTGATAGTTCCTTTCTACACTATGGGCGCCCAAAGGAAGGGGGGGTCAATTCTTGTGGAAGAGAAGGGAGCTCAAGAAGGGCGGGTTCATGTGGATTATCTAAACTAAGGGGTAGTGGGGGGGAAGAGGGTGGAGGGAGATAAAGTGGAAGAGGAGGAGTAAGACTTGGCCACCAACGGAAGGTGTTGCTCATTGACGTGCTCTCCACTCTCTCTTTCTCTCACAAGCTACCCTTTTCCTCTCCTCCTCTTGAACTTGATGGACGGGGGACGTCTAGTCCTATCACATTTCCGACTCCTACAACTTTGAGAACCCATTCTCAAGGAAGCTAAGAGAGAAAAAATTATGAATGCTCAATGATGAGATAGTACCAGAGATGTGTGTGGGATAGTACTAGAGATGTGTGTTTATGTAGGAAAAATAGGTTATCCACTTCAATTCTCATTGGATTTCCTATCTAAGATTGATTGGATAATTAAGATAAACATAAAGATAAAAGAAAATTATTATCCACAGATATGAAGCAATAGTGTCCAAAGCTACGACTTGGACGGGTGCTCATAATGGTGTGACGAAGTATTTATGGGCGATTTCCGCTTCAAGAGAGCGTGGTAGCAAGTTAAGATGAAGTTCTAAGTGATGTACTTCATGGATATATTATGAGAATAGTCATTATAATAACTTTAGGCCTTTTATAAGCCTAAAGTGCCCGGTCGGCCACATTTTAAGTGAGTGTGAACACTTATGGCAATGTATATAAGTGAATATCTCTCATAATACAACAGACCCTCCCATTATGCAATTGAGTCTTGCTCTTGCTAATCCTCTTACTAATCTCTCTCCCTAATTCATGCTAGTGAGTGTGTGAGTAAAGTGAGGTGAAAAGAGGGATGAGTACCCGTAGTGCAATGCGGAGGTGTGACCGCTCTCGCGGGAGGCATGGTGGAATTGCTTTTCAAGGAGTTGTAGAGCTTGGAGACCTCAAGGGTTACGAGCTTGGCCATTGGATAGATCCTCACGACAGTTACGGTTCACCAGGTAATCTCTTATTTGATGTGTTTCAAGGAGGGTTAGGGTGAGCCAAAAACAGAAGATTGCATGGGCACGACAATGCACCCCTGACTTTGATAGTTTTTTCCTTTCCACACTATGGGGCGCAAAGGAGGGGAGGTCAGTTCTTGTGGAAGAGAAGGGGTCTCAAGAAGGGCGGGCTCATGTGGATTATCTAAACTAAGGGGTAGTGGGGGGGAAGAGGGCGGAGGGAGAGAAAGTGGAAGAGGAGGAGCAAGACTTGGATTATCGCCAACGGAAGGTGTTGCTCGTTGACATGCTCTCCACTCTCTCTTTCTCTCACAAGCTACCCTTTTCCTCTCCTCCTCTTGAACTTGGTGGTGGGGACGGGGGGAAGTCTAGTCCTATCATATTTCCGAATCCTACAACTTTGAGAACCCATTCTCAAGGAAGCTAAGAGAGAAAAAATTATGAAGGCTCAATGATGAGATAGTACCAGAGATGTGTGTGGGATAGTACTAGAGATGTGTGTTTATATCGAAAAAATAGGTTATCCACTTTAATTCTCATTGGATTTCCTATCTAAGATTGATTGGATAATTAAGATAAACATAAAGATAAAAGAAAACTATTATCCACAGATATGAAGTAATAGTGTCCAAAGCTACAACTTGGACGGGCGCTCATTATGGTGTGACGGAGTATTTATGGGCGATTCTCGCTTCAAGAGAGCGTGGTAGCAAGTTAAGATGAAGTCCTAAGTGATATACTTCATGGATATATTATGAGAATAGTCATTATAATAACATTAGGCCTTTTATAAGCCTAAAGTGCCCGGTCCACCACATTTTAAGTGAGTGTGAACACTTATGGCAATGTATATAAGTGAATATCTCTCATAATACAACAAACCCTCCCATTATGCAATTGAGTCTTGCTCTTGCTAATCCTCTTGCTAATCTCTCTCCCTAATGCGTACTAGTGAGTGTGTGAGTGAAGTGAGGTGAAAAGAGGGACGAGTACCCATAGTGTAACGCGGAGGTGTGACAACGCTCTCGCAGGAGGCATGGTACGAGCTTGGCCATTGGATAGATCCTCACGACAGTTACGGTTCACCAGGTAATCTCTTATTTGATGTGTTTCAAGGAGGGTTAGGATGAGCCATAAACAGAAGATTGCATGGGCACGACAATGCGCCCCTGGCTTTGATAGTTCTTTCCTTTCCACACTATGGGCGCCCAAAGGAGGGAGGGTCAGTTCTTGTGGAAGAGACGGGGGATCAAGAAGGGCGGGTTCATGTGGATTATCTAAACTAAGGGATAGTGGGGGGGAAGAGGGCGAAGGGAGAGAAAGTGGAAGAGGAGGAGCAAGACTTGGATTATCGCCAACGGAAGGTGTTGCTCGTTGACGTGCTCTCCACTCTCTTTCTCTCACAAGCTACCCTTTTCCTCTCCTCCTCTTGAACTTGGTGGACGGCGGGGGGAAGTCTAGTCCTATCACATTTCCGACTCCTACGACTTTGAGAACCCATTCTCAAGGAAGCTAAGAGAGAAAAAATTATGAAGGCTCAATGATGAGATAGTACTGTGGGATAGTACTAGAGATGTGTGTTTATATAGGAAAAATAGGTTATCCACTTTAATTCTCATTAGATTTCCTATCTAAGATTGATTGGATAATTAAGATAAACATAAACATAAAAGAAAACTATTATCCACTTAAAAATCAATATTATTAATAAAAAATATTTACAAGTCTAAATATTTATCATTATTAGATATATAAATATATCTTTTGTTTTATAATTATATAAGTGCATTTTCTTTTATAATGTGTTTTTTTCAAATTTTATTCAAAGGTTTTTCCTACACATAAAATATTTTTAAGAAATATTAAATTTAAAAAATTAAATTTTTAAATTAAATAATATAAAATTTAAAAATAATATTATTTATCTAATTTTAAAATATAATCCTTTAAAATTAGTGATTTTAAATTCTTTTATATTAATAAGCTATATATATTTTATTATTTAAAATTTTATATTTTATTTTTCTTTTTTTAAATACTAAAAATATACTAAATTAATTGCATTCAGTGTACCTGTCCAAACCTCCAACAGGGCCTGTATACAATTTTGGTTCCCAAAGAAAAGGGGATTTGTAATTATTGGATATTCGATCAAATTATAGTTTTAGTTGCCCAACTTTGCATATGATGTTTCATTAGAAGACCTTGAAGTGAAACTCCTTTATTCTTCTTGAAAAAATACCTGATTTCAGGCTAAACCCAAGGGTGCCCACTAAACGAAACTAGATAACCTCATCTTGCAACCATCCGAGTGCATGTGAGAGAGGGAGATTGAGTGAGAGGAGGGTCGAGGTTCCATTGGAGTGTGACGGTGGTGTTGGAGTGGAGCTTGGAGTGTGGCTATGCTGCAACATCGTCTCCTACGAGAATCCGAGCACAAGAATTCACAAGGTGAGTGATACATCTGGCTTATGTAATTATGGGCTAGGTTATGGTAGAATAGCTTCTTGGTTTGAGCTATTTTAGGCTCCCGAGTGCAATTAGGCAAAGCCCCACGACCTTGGCTAGTTCCTACACTCTTTCTATGGGGCAAGGGCTTCCCAATGGCCCCCATAGGCAATGCCTCAAACAATGGTCTACTCGTTGAAGCAAAAGTGGGTGCAAACATCCCTCTTTTGTGAATAAGGTACATTATAGAAGTTTGAAATTGTGTTTTCACAAGAAGCACACATATAAACATAACCACACAAAAGAATCTAGGTACATATAACACCGGAGAATTAGCGACACAAATGCCAAAGGACATAAAAAGAGCAATTCACATTACCTCTATCATGCAGCTCTCTTGTTCATCAATGTACCCTTATGTGGAGTAGCACTCAATCCACCCCACAGAATCCCCTACACAAATTCCATGACTAAGTTGAAACTTACAACAATAAATAGTTAATGATCAAAAAATAGAGTTCAAAGAAGGAAGGCCCTAACTTGCCCATGGAAGACACAACTACCAACAAACCATTGTTGGGAAAGAGAAGCAGCTACCAAAGATATACCATAATGGACATGGTCCTCCGTGAACATATCCCATGGAGGCCTCTTGGAGGCCTTTGTACACTCCCACGAAGAATCCCTCCAAATAGGAAGTGTAACATAATAAAGTGTGCCACCCATCGCACCTGCTTTCCTTTTTAAGTGTTGTTGTCATATATATAGGCAATGATGTGTGTGAACACACTTAGGACCGCCGAGGCACTTTTTCCCTCCTTAGGAGGTTTTTTCCCCAGCTTGTATATACGCCCATCATTCTAGGGCTAACTTATCTTTGTACATTGACACAATCTAATACACTGTGTGTTGTGTACATTCTTACTTCTTCTTCTCCAAGCTTTGTGTGCTTTCCTGCAACCCTAATTCTAACAATTGGTATCAGAGCAGGCATCAGCTCCCAGGGCTACGCCACTAGCACCCTCCGACTCACGTTCTCCGATTGAGGTGAGCTTTCATGAGCGCTTGCAGGTCCCTATACTTTGTAGATAAGCCCATAGGGCTTAGCATTCTCAGAAATTGCATCTGAGGTCGTTTCAGGCTCCGTTTTTGCATTACAAGTTCTGTACAGGTGTTTTTCGTCATTTTGTGCAGAAATTTCGACAGTGCAGTTTTCTGCAAAAACAGGCATACGTATTCTATTGTGGACCGTGCTACATAGCACGAGTTGTTTTCTGTTCAGTCTTTGCTTCATTACAGGTAGCTTTTGCATCAGTTTCAGTCATTGGCCATGGCTGATAACAGCAATGATGTATTTCGCATGTTGTCTGCTGATGACAAATTGGACGGAGACAGCAACTACCCACTTTGGGCATACATGATGCAGCATGTTTTGGTTGCAAAAGGAGTGTGGAACATTGTGTAGGGTATGGATGTACGTCCAGGTTCTGTGGATGTAGAATCTGTTGCAGGTTCTAGCAGCTCTACTGTTGCTACTATTTTACCCACTGCTAAACAAGCTCGTTGGGATGGTAAAGATGCACAGGCTCATGCCTTGATTGCACTTTCTATCAAACGTAACATCACTCCACATATTCGTTCAACTAAAACAGCAAAACAAGCTTGGGATATTCTAGCTGGTTTGTATGCAAGTCGTAATGAGGCAAAAATCTCTTACCTGCGTAAAGAGAGAGAATCAAAGATTATGCAAGAAGATGATGACATGAATATTTTTCTTGCTGAGATTAAAGATCTCAAGGAACAGTTGATTTCTGCAGGTGAGATTATTCCTAATCATTCTCTTGTGCAGACTGTTCTTGATGCTTTACCTGAGTCATATCAAATTTTTGCTTCCACGTGGAGACTTGTTACTAAGGACAGACTTGATGTTGTCAAGTATGATACTTTAGTCAACAACAAGCTCTTGCAAGAAGCGCAGTCCAGGCAAAACAGGGCTAGGCAGGGTGCAGTTGATCAGGCATTTGTTGCTGCCCAGCAGAGAAGAAGTGGTAAGGCAACCCCTTCCACTGTTTCTTCTCCTACTAGTAGGTCTGCAACTTCTTCTCCTTCCACAAGTAGCAACAATAGGTCTGAGAAGACTCTTGATAAAAGCAAGAAAAAAATCAGGTGCAACTACTGTAAGGCAACTGATCATGTCATTAAGAATTGCCCTAAGCTAAAGGCTAAAGAGGCAAAGAAGAAAGAGTCAAATGCAACCACAATAGCGGATGCTTCTACAAATGTAGATTCTGCAAATGTTGTGCAGGATACAGAATGGTGGGCGTTTAGCGTGTATTGCCAGTATGACCCATCTGTACATGATGCATGTTTGGTAGTTTCTGTTGACTCTGATGTATGGTATTTTGACAGTGGTGCTACAAAGCACATTACCTCGCATCGTGATATGTTCACTTGTCTTGAGGTTGTCTCTAATGGGAATACTGTCACATGTGCCAATAATGCTTCTTACCCAGTGAAGGGCGTTGGTAAAATTATGCTTACTGCTGCTACAAATGGCAGCGCTTTCACACTTTCACATGCTTTGTATGTGCCAGGGATAAAGAAGAATCTATTGTCTGTCTCGGCGCTTGCTAGACTTGGACTTGTAGTCAAATTTGTGGATGACAGATGTACTGTTCATGATTTGACTTCTGGTGATACGATTATTGCATCTAGCACCTTGTTTCGTGGGCTGTATAGGCTCAATTCTTATGACAAGTGTGTGGAAGATTCAACAAATGCAGTTTCTGATGAAAAGGCAGTTTGAGATGCAAAACTATGGCATGCTCGTTTTGGTCATCTGAACTTTGCTAGCTTGCTGCGTTTGCAGAAATTTGGTATGGTTGCTTCATTGCCCCCTCTTGAGGCACCATTAAAACATGTTTGTGAAGGCTGTATTTTGAGCAAAATGCAGCGTTCTGCATTTCCTTCCAAAGGATGGTTCTGTGCAGGCCACTTGCAAATTGTAACTTGTACATAGTGATTTATGTGGGCCTATGCAAACTCCGTCATTTGGTAAATACTTGTACTTCGTGAATTTCATTGATGATTACACAAAGCATGATGCTGTGGTTTGATGTGTGAATGATGTAGGTTAATGTAGATTGATGAATGGATGATGTGGTTTGATGTGTGAATATTGAGACATTGTTCCGGAGATTTGGCCTTGAAGACTGCAAGCCTATTGCTACTCCAATGGAGACAGGTTTGAAGTTGAGTCTTCATGATGCTGGAGATCACTTTGGTGTCACACTCTATCAGACAGCTGTTGGTTGCCTCATTTATGTATGCATTACGAGGCCGGACATTCAGTTTGGAGTCTCACAGGTGAGCAGGTTTATGCATAGCCTAGGGTCTCGGCATTGGAAGGCAGTTAAACGCATCTTTCGCTACTTGAGTGGCACCATACATCTGGGGTTGTTTTATCCCAAGGGAGGATTGTTGCCGCCAGATTTACATGCTTTTTCGGACTCAGATTGGGCTGGTTGCTATGACACAAGAGTGTCCACAAGTGGTTTTTGTTTCATGCTCGGTAGCTCATGCATATCTTGGTTAAGCAAGAAGCAACCTATTGTGGCCACTTCTAGTTGTGCAGCTGAGTACAGGGCAACTTTCACAGCTACGGTTGAGTGTGTGGCTCAGACGGCTTATGGTGGCTGACTTGGGTGTTGGAGAGGAGTCTGCCACCTCTATCTACACTGAGAGTCAGAGCACATTGGCAGTTGCAAGAAACCCAGTTTTTCATGCTCTCACAAATCACATTGAGGTGCATTATCACTATGTCAGGGAAAGACTCTCAGCAAGTATGTGTCAACACAGGACAACCTCGCCGACAAAGGTGCTTTCTCGTGAGAAGTTTGAAGCTTTCCGCAAAGCTTTGGGCTTGCTCCCCTTTGTGGATTGATCTACTTCGGGCATGGCACTTCCCTATACATGAGTGCCAGCTCTTGTTCTCACCATCACTCCCAGGGGGGATTTGTTGCCATATATATAGGCATTGATGTATGTGAACACACTTAGGACCGCCGGGGCACTTTTTCCCTCCTTATTTAGGAAGTTTTTCCCCCGGCTTGTATATACGCCCATCATTCTAGGGCTAACTTATCTTTGTACATTGACACAATCTAATACATTGTGTGTTGTGTGCATTCTTGCTTCTTCTTCTCCAAGCTTTGTGTGCTTTCCTGCAACCCTAATTCCAACAAGTGTACACACCACTCATAGGCTTATACTTTGTAAACAACTTGTGAATGCATGTATACACTGGGTCTGTCTACTCGTGAACTGCCATGCATGGAGAGATGCATGGAGAGACACCACCAAAGCATAAAGTATGATCTCTCAGAAAAACGAAGGTTTGGTGAAGTTTTAAAGTAGATGTAGATAAAGAAAGAGACTCGGTACAAGAGTATAAAATAACAAGAAACCATCACTCAGACACCACGATGCAATGATCCCAACAATTTCGAGGGCAGGAAGCCATCCACTCATCCTTACGAGCTAAATCATCCTCATTGGCAGAGAGAAGTCATCATCAACATGGTCCACAAGCGGCTCAACAACACCGGTCGCTCGCTTTCTTTTTGTTTCACTTTCTAGCTAATAAACAAATTTAGGAAGAACAAAAAACATACTTCACATCAAGTTTTCACAAATTGTTTAAGGAACCACTTTCTTGTGCATGTGATGTATGTCTGTGTATGCTGCATGTGCATGGAATTTTTTTAGTGCATACATGGTTAAGGACATGCATTGTGTTTGCATGTGTGCCATAATAAATGCATGTCTAATTAGTGGTGATACCGCTACAACCAGGCTATACTCCCCAAACACCTCCCACTTTCACTGCTTGGGCATGATAAACCAACTTACTAAACTTTCCTTAGGAGATGCATGAACTTGAAGATTAGCAGAAAAGTGAAAAGAAGTAGAACTAAGTGGCATAAGATTTTTTTTGTTACCACAACCATGACCACGACTATGAGCTTGGCCATGGCCAAGGAATGGAAAAAAAAAGGGAAGCAGCCCACCTAGATGTGGGCTGCTTGCTTGGCCATGGCCAAGGAATGGGAAAAAAATGGGAAGCAGCCCATGTCGACTTGGGCTGCTTCCCATTTTTTTTTTTCCATTCTTCCTTGGTCATGGCCATGGCCAAACACACAGGTATACATGTGCATGTGCCCACATAACCACCAAGGTTCACCCACGTGTACATGGGTATGCATAGCCATGTAAACTGGAGAAGGTTCACCCACCAAGGCCACATTCTACCACTACAAAAGGCCATGTAAACTGGAGAAGGTTCACCCACCAAGGCCACATTCTACCACTACAAAAGGTTACTGAAGAGGGCATAACTAGCACCTCCCTTCACTTTCAATAGTATTGACACCATTCTCTATGGCGTTCCCCTTTTCACTATAAAGCCTAGGATGCATGTCCAAGATCTTGGACAAGGAGTGTTGTATGACTCCATAGGTATCACCAAGCAACCAAGACCTTTGTCAACATAACCACACTTGGTGATGCTATTCTTGAAGATGTTAAGCAACTAAGATGTAAGAATTAAGCAACCACCAAGCTAAACATTTGGGCATGCATGACAATCCCATGACCATGGCTACGGAATGGAAATTTTTTTGGGAAGTAGCCTGCATCGATGCAACCTGCTTCCCAAAATTTTTTCCATTCCATGATCAAGAGAACTTGTTACGGGACCAAGTATAGTATGCATGGTCCATCATAGTGTGCCTTGACCAAACCCAAGAATGCATAACAAATTCATTGAAAAAAAACAGCATAGTATGCATGACCCATCAAACGCAAGCTACACTATATTGTGCTATCTTGCTCTGAATGAATCTCAAAATTCGAAGATCAATTCATTGCTTAGGCAAACTCATCTATTAACGCTCTAAGGTCTCGTACATTGTACATTGCTATTTTCATTTGAATCAATGGTGATAAGTTTTAAGCCATCAATGATTTGCTGGCATCACAACCACGCCATTATGCACTAGCCCAAATAAATTGGGAAGCAGCCCGCGTTGACACGGGCTGCTTCCCGCAATTGGCATGGACTCAAACCAACAGCAATAGCAATGGAAAAACCACAGGCTTGAAGATGATCTCGTTAATGAAAAATGTGTCGAGTGCTTCATACTTATTGGATTAATCTTTTCAACCCAAATGATTATCTCCATTAATATTCATTGTTTTTTTTTTCCTTTCTTGGATCGACTCTACTAGTGCGTTTAGCCTGTGTAGGCTCCGTTTCTATGGAAAGGCAATTATCAATTAAGCCAATTACACAAAGTCTTTCGGTTATTATGGTAAAGACTAAGAATGATTAATGATCATTACGGTCAAACTTAATCAGTAGTGAATTTATCAATGCTTAGATGCAGCAATTATATTGACTAGCATTAAGAATAATATGATCAACAAACTCTAATAAGAGTATGATTATCAGTGGTAGTTATGACCAGGTTAACGATAGAATGATCAAACTCAATGAAGAGTATGAATATTAATGCTTAGATGCAATAATTAAGACTAGGATTCAGGATACAATAATGATCGATATTGTTTGCTTATCAAGTGCATTACACCAACGTTACTCGCCTTTGCCATACGAAGCAGTTGGTGGCAGGTGAGCGGGCTCTTCCTAGGGCCTAGTATTTATGTGCGGCAAGGGGATACAACTAACATTAAGAGTGTCTACTCACATGGTGAAATTTCACTAGTAATTATGATTAAAATATGTAATTAATTTTTGGATCATCACTTCGACAATATGGTATAAATCATCTTTTGTGACCTTAATGATTTCTTAAACCTTGTAAATAGGGGCATACAACGAGTGGAAAAGGAAATTCCATTAATTAACTGAGTGATATTAAGGTTTTTTTTCCTACAAACCTTAGGATAAAAAAACTTATGTAATAATATTATTATTTCCAACGGTTGCAACTGTGCAAATGTCAAAAATGAAAAAAAGAGCAAGAGAATCAACGACTGGAAAATTTATAAATTCAACTAATGAAGGCCATGAAGTTTCAAGCATAGAACCTAAGAAAAATCGTGGAAGACCAAAGAAGTTATCTAATGAAGATGCAATGTTAGATCAATCCAATGTCAACTTGAAAGTGCTTGAGCTAAGTGTGACAATATCATTAGGTGGTAGTGACATTGATGAAGCATTACTAAATAATCTTCATGATTTTATCACTAAGGAATGCCTTGCTGGTAGTTGCTTATTGGAAAGAGGAGGCACAGTTTTCCATTTACATTATCAAATGGTCATTAGAATTCATGCAAAGTCAATAATTGCAGTTAATAAGCTCATAAAAAAGTATCTTGGTTGGGATAAGAATAATCCCATTGGTGGCATTGTAATGTGTAGAGCATTAAGGCAGAAGAACATGCACACATTTCATGGTATGATAGGCTATTGTATGAAAGATATTGATAAGCCTCATTACAAAAATGTGTCGCATAATATTAGTGCTGAAGATATTTCAAAGGGAATAGACATTTACATGCAATATGGTGCAGATGATTTGAAGAACAAAGTTTGTCTTACTCCAACAAACATTTTTGATAGAGCATTGATGTTTTGGAAGTTCTATTTAAAGCATCCTTTAGGCAATAATTTCTGCACCACCATTCATAAAATGATCAAGACAGGAAAGTACTACCCGTCTTCTAATTGGATAACACCATATCAAGGAAGAGGAATGGAGCTTCAAAAAGTTGATGCTTTATGGAGGACAATGGTATACCCATCCAACACAACAATGAAAGATATCTATGATATTTTTATTAATAAACAAAATTTTGATGCTTCACATCCAAGATTAGATTGGTTTATGAACAGATGGAAAAGAAATGAGAATGAAGTTGACGATTTGAGGTATGCCTTTAATGAAGATGAAATAGTAGAGAATTCTTATAAGACAAATAAGCAAACAATTGAAATAATGGAGGAAGAGCAAGCACATAGACCGGGTAAAGAAATTGAAAAAGATAAAGACATTCCAATTGATATCGAAGTTGATGATAGTGACAATGAGGAGAACATCCACAAGCTAGAATATATTCCTTTATATTACAGAAAAAAAATATTGGTATTGTAATCACTTGAAATATCAATAAATGACATTTTTATTATGTTTTTCTCAAATGTGAATCCATAGGAATTTTTGCCTTGAAAAATAAAAAATATCTATGGTTTTCTTTTTGTCGTCCTCTTTTTGAATCGAGAGTTATATTTTTTTCCGAATAGGAGAGTGAATAGTAATCCGATCAATGACATATATTAATCTCGTAATGCATCATGTACTTTGAGCTTAAATTATTTGGCCGTTTTGTATTACTATATGCAGATGTACACAGTTTGGTCCGACAGCTCAACCTATATGACACGTAGTGCCTTGTCCACCCGAACACCCATTTCACACACAGCTTCAGGGTTGTAAGAGAGCAAGAGACACTCTTTTGGCACCTCCATCTCAGCTAGCTCCGGGCTACCATGTACGGGGCCTTCATCATCTTGCCCAAGTACGGCAAGCCGTACCCTTTCTCCGTGCAATCCACCAAGGAGTTCCAGATCATCCTAGGTAAATGTTCATTAGCCATACATAATCACTATGTTAAGATAATCATCACTAGCCATGCATAATCACAATGTGAAGATAGCTAATCATTGATAGCCATATTGAATAATCACTATTTAAGCTAATCATCACAGTAGCCATGCATAATAACTATGTTAATCAGTAGATCCACAGTAGCTTTAATCTTCCCTCTCTCCCTAGTCCTTGCTAGTACAAGACCTTCTACCACTAGATTCCTTACTGCTTAGGAAAGTCCATAAGCTCCAGTGTTCACCTTAGGGTGCTGTATCTTTTTTGATACTTAATATAAATTTCTTTGCATTTAAAAAAAAACTATGTTAATCTAATCCCATCTCTAGGATTAGAACTATGAACACAACCATACTAGAGATAGCAGCTTCATATATAATGTGCTTGTACGTGCATCCCCAATTAATAGAACTCAATCGAGGCTTGATTATTATTAAGGTAACTATACTAGATATAGCAAGTGCATATGCAATGTGGTTGTATGTGCACTTGTGTGGCACCCCAATTAATAGCACTCAATTAAGGCCTAATTAGTGAAAGCTAATTCCATCGCAAGGGTTAGAGCTGAGCATGATTATGTAAATTTTGTATGATATAGTTTGTTTGCAGTACTGAGGTAGTACTAGATTATAAATAGCTAGAGATAGCACATAGTAGATTGATTCTTGTAACGTGGCTACACATACATGCCACCCCCTAGTTAATAGCAGTAAACTAATACTTAACTTTTGAATTATTCACAAATTTCTTTATACATGATTTTGCAGGAGAATGAAATTTGGTCTAGCATATGGGGGAGGCTACAACTTATGTGATGCCACCACTATCAATGGGCAGCTTGGACATGAATTTTTAGATGTTTTTTAAGGTAGCAAAGCATAAGTTGACAATGGTGGAGACAAACTGCACATTGTGTAAGCCTTATACAACATATGTGTGATAGTGCTAGTGCCTAAATAGACAGTTGATGTGCTAGTAACACCATACTAGTAGGCAATTGATAGCTATGTCATGGCTGCATTGCATACTCACTAGCTAGAGAACACTACATCCAATATCCCAACATCACCACAACTACCTTGTTTATCTATGAAGGATCCACCACCAACAAGAGTACCCTAATTCACCTTTTCGATTGCTAATGACTCTGATTATGTCCTTGATTATGTGGGTAGCTTGAGAAGCTTAAACAACAAGGCATACCCCTTGCTAGTGCCCCAAACTATCGACCAAAGCTTCCTTTTCACCATGGGATACTTGTTGAAGAATGCCTGGTCGGACAAACCTGCTACTACGGTCGGATGGACAGAAAATCTCCACTGCCATCATCAACAACATCACATTAGTCGCCCTCAACATCTCCATCCTACAAAGTAAGAGATCTCATTTATAGCAGTAAACAGATTTTGAGGTCGTCATCATTACCCCAATGGTACAATGGAGAGTTTTATATGGTTCCACAACTCCACCAATACACGCTCATGGGCTGTGGATACGTCCCAGTTCTTGGGGCCACTGGGTCCCACTCCCGGCATGTGGCCAATTTCCTCTAGGACAAGTCTAATTGACATTGAGATTGAAGATCTTCGTGTTTTGTGGAAAGAGGAAGATCAACCTCCAATAACCAGAGAGATCACCACACCACTCCAAGCTAGTCAGTTACAAAATGATGTGCATCCTAAATATAGAGACGGTAAGGTAGTTTGATGGAGAGAGAAGTTAAATTTATAAAGAGTTCTTGAAATGAAAATTTCGACAAGGGAAGAAATCTCTCAGCTGAAGTGGTTCGGGAAGCAATCATCTTATGTAATGAATCACACGTATTTTATGTCAACACGGAGGGATCGCACACCAAGGGTGTGAACTATTCGGTCACGATTTCGAAGCTCCCTCGTTGCACTTATGAGGACTTTCAAAAGTGGGAGAGTAAATACCTTACTTATGTGCCTTGTAAACGCATTTGCGATGTGTTCCTGCAAGTGCTCAACTTGGATGCACAGACTCATTCCTTTGTGCATCAAGCTGCTCTGTCTAAGGCGGAACTATTCCAAGCCCTGTTAGGACGTAGGTCTCACATTGTGCCTTGACAATATTTCATGATGTTGGATGGGAAATCATAATCCCCTGTAGAAAAAGATAATTAGGACAAATGAGTCTTGTTTTGTGGTGTTGGACAGAAGTAAGTTTTGGGTTTTTTTTAAATAAAAGGTATAATTTATTTTATTAAGAGATGAAGTAAATTTAAAGAGTATAAAAGCTCATTACATTCTTAATAAACTAACATTGACACATTATCAGAATTCGAGGAGGTTGGATTGAAAATCAAACTTGTTTGCTTGCGATTCAAAGTCCATATATGAGTGGAAATGTGGAATAATGGAAATAAATGAAGGTGTGCGTAAAGCCATGCTTCAAGCTATGGTAGATAGAAGGCTGTTACTACTATTGAAAATGTGAAAAAAACATCTATTCTAATCATCAATTCCTATAGCCGTTGATTTTTGCTAATCATCAGTAATTTATATAGCTATTTCCTCTCATGATAAGTGCTCTTGAAACTTCTAAACTTCCTTCCTATGAAAGGTTCATGTGAAGACTCTTTCAAGACACTTCTTTTTCTACTCATCTACAATTAGTAGTAGCGTAAGTGGCTTGATGAATTGATATATTTTTCTTATTATGTTTTTGTCATTACACTCCCTTATTTCTGGCATACCTACTTTATTTTAAGCCATTCTTCATGATTTAAAAAAAAAGCATTACTTTCTTCTTGTCTTGCTTCTTCATCTTTTAAAGTGACATTTGCTACAAAAGACAAATGTTCTTTGTACAAAAACACAAATGCGTAATATCATGAATGATTCACAATTCTCGGTACACATACTATTAACTTTTCCTCTTTGACAGATATAAAACGAGAATACTTCTAATGTCTCAAACAAGGTTGACATTGTTATGCATGCACATGTGAGAGAGAGAGAGAGAGAGAGAGAGAGAACTTTTTAACGTCGTAGGAAACTATCCCAAGAGACCAAACAACTTTGACAAATATAAAACGAGAATACTTCTAATGTCTCAAACAAGGTTGACATTGTTATGCATGCACATGTGGGAGAGAGAGAGAGAGAGAGAGAGAGAGAGAGAGAGAGAGAGAGAGAGAGAGTCATGGAATTGAAAGTGGAAAGCCTTCCATATAAATGCGTAATATCATGAATGATTCACAATTCTTGGTACACATACTATCAACTTTTCCTCTTTGACAGATATAAAACGAGAATACTTCTAATGTCTCAAACAAGGTTGACATTGTTATGCATGCACATGAGAGAGAGAGAGAGAGAGAGAGAGAGAGAGAGAGAGAGAGAGAGAGAGAGAGAGAGTCATGGAATTGAAAGTGGAAAGCCTTTCCATATAAATGAGAGTCATGCATGGTGGGAAAGAGATGTAGAAAGGTGGCAAAATTGGCAAATGCGATTCATGATTCCTACAAGGTGGTGGATGTAAAACCTATGTGTCTATGGTGGGACGTGCTCTCTCTCTCTCTCTCTCTCTCTCTAATAGGAGTGTGGTTTGTGCATGATATGAATGAATGTGAACATCCAAGGAATTATTTCTTTTTGGATGAAGCAATGAAACATAAAGTTAAGACAACAAATGGTTAGAATAACAAGCTATTAGGCTTTAACATACCCCCCCCCACCCCACCCCAAAAGTCCTCCTCCCAAAACACACACTTTTTTGCTACTTTTCGTGCATGCTCCTTATCTCCTTGGGATTGAAGGTTGAGATCATGAGAAAGTTGATGGACTACGTTAAGTAGATTGAACGATTCTATATGCATAGAATATTGGCTAAGTATATCCATTGAGCTTAGATCCCAAGGATACATACACATGCACACTTACAGTTGAGCCCACTTGGGGCTGGGTGGGAAAATCATGAAAAGCGTGTGTTGGGCCCATTATTAATAAGGTTGAAGGAGTGAGGGCAAAGGCAATGGGACAAACACAAAATGTGAATTGCAGGCTTTGTCTTTAATCTTAAGTCCATTTATACCAGCCTCCGGTTTCTTGACCTCCTCCTATAAGGATACTAGGAGGGTCACTCGAACGTGCTCGAGCTCTGTGTGTTGGCATAGACGGCCATGGCTGCATCGTCTGTGCAGATCTGCGCCTTCCTTCTGCTTTCCTTTCACATCGTCTTCACTGTTGGCCACGTTTTCTTCGAGGAGAGATTCGATGGTAGGTTTTTTCATTTCTCTCTCTTTGTGTGTGCGTGCGTGCGTGTGTTTTGCATTGTGTCCGTCTTCAAGGTTGGGCTAGGGTTTTTGGGAGCCAGGGTTGGTGTATCCTGGCCCGGGAACGGCTTGGTTTCTCTTCTTTCCGTCTGCTATTTGCGAATTCAGTAAATGGGAACTAGGATTAGCGTTTCTGTGGCTTGGGAGCTAGGGTTAGGGTTACTGGTTTTCTCTTCTTACTCCTGCGCACAGATTCTGGTCGCTTTTAAGATATTGTTGCCTCAGAATCCAAGGTTTTGAAGTATCATTTCGTCTTGGATCTACCTTTCTATCTCGAACTCTAAGGATATGGTAGGTGAGCGCTCAACATGTGCCGAATTAGTGGTATCGCTGCCAGCATCAAGTAGATCCATGGCTTGTGGCTATGATCTGGTCATTTAATAGGAACAGCGGGCTGTATTCCTCCCTTAAGTCTTCTAGCTTTTCAAAATTGCACTTGGGCTTAGAGTTGAGAATTTTCTGGGTGGCCGTTTACGACCTTTGTTGAAGTACTTGCGCTAAGAGTGATAATCATTGAAGTACTGGTACTTGCGCCTACGAGCCAATAAGAGTGCCTTTATGGCTACATTCTTTCTTCCTATTTTATGGTTACAGTTGGCTACTGAGATTTGCATTGATATGCATGAATTTCACAGTACCATTTTAGGCCCTTTGTTGAGTCCACTCTTTACTAGATAGCTACTAGTGACAAGGAAATTTGCATTGACATTAAACTCCTGTTTTTTTGTTTTTGTTGGCCTGGTAGCTGTTGAGCTAAGAGTAAATACCTGAATTTATTGCCTAAATCTGCTGGACTACTTCTCTGTTAATGATTTTGTGCTTGCCGTCAATGTTTTGTTTTGCAAAGATGGCTGGGAGAGTCGGTGGGTAAAGTCAGACTGGAAGAAAAGTGAGGGTGGTGCGGGGGACTGGGTGCACACGGCAGGGAAGTGGCATGGTAATCCTGATGACAAAGGTATCTCTTTGCCTTTTAGAATCTTCTCAATATTCAGTTTCTTAAGTACTTAATTAAATTAATGATCTTAATTTTAATTACTTTCAATGATAATACTTACAAACGGTCTGTATAGACTCTGATCTGTTGTAATTTTGATTCTGTAGTCTTTTTTTGACCTGTTTCTGGCTTCCTGCAGGGATCCAAACTAGTCCAGACTCCCGGTTTTTTGCTATCTCAGCCGAATTTCCTGAATTCAGCAACAAGGACAAGAACCTTGTTCTTCAGTTTTCTGTCAAGCACGAGCAAGATCTTGATTGTGGTGGTGGCTATATCAAGTTACTGAATGGTGATGTGGATCAATCTAAATTTGGTGGGGACTCACCTTACAGGTATTGTGTTATATTGTGCTGTTGAGGTGGTCTGTGAATATTCTTTGTGGGGTAATGTAGCTTCATTGCTGAGAAGACATTTCTTGGTTTTCCAGTATCATGTTTGGACCCGACATTTGTGGATACAGTACGAAGAAGGTCCATGTCATCCTTTCATATAAGGGTAAAAACCACCCCATTGAGAAGGAAATTTCTTGCGAGACCGATCAGCTCACTCATGTTTACACGCTTATCATAAAGCCAGACAATACTTACAGTGTTCTGATTGACAACACTGAGAAGCAGTCTGGTAGTTTATACAAAGACTGGAAAATGCTCCCCCCAGAAAAGATTAAAGATCCCAATGCAAAGAAAGTGAGGCTTCAATTCATCACCTCTTCTTTTGTTATTTGTGACTTGAGCTTGTGTGTGTGAGTAATCATGACAATGTTGCAGCCTGAAGACTGGGACGACAAGGAGTACATTGAGGATCCTGAAGACAAGAAACCAGAGGTGACATACTATACCTTCATGACATGTTAAAAGTCTGTTTAATTTTTCTGCATAATGATTGGAATTTTAATTATGCTTAATTTTTTACTTTAAATGGGTTTACCAAACTTTTTCATGTCTTGATAGGGTTATGACGAAATTCCAGCTGAAATAACAGACCCAGAAGCTACAAAGGTAATTGCGGCTTCAAGATATGTGAAGACCGAGTCCCGACTGTAGTGTGATTGGTTGGTCCTGATTCTTTTTCTTGGTGTGATCAGCCTGAAGATTGGGATGATGAAGAGGATGGTGAATGGAAAGCCCCTACTATCCCCAATCCCGAGTACAAAGGCCCATGGAAGCCCAAGGTATGTGCCCAGCTGATGGATCGTGAATTCAGATGTAAGGAATTTGTGTATGATTTCAAGAGTTGTTCAAAGGAATGATGGTGACTTTTAATTTTTGATCTTGGTAGCTAATTGTGTGCTTCTTTTCTGCGACTGCAGAAAATCAAGAACCCTTCTTACAAGGGAAAGTGGAAAGCTCCAATGATCGACAATCCTGGTAATGTTTTTGCATTGGATCAAGAATTTTAATTGCCTTAAGCCTTGTCTATGTTCTTGAAGTGCTACAACGTACATATGCTTGTATTTTGTGATAACATGGCATTCATGCCCTTGCATTATTGATGTCTGTATGCATTCCGTCCATGGCTAAGTATTATTGTTTTTTTTAAAATGGTGCAAAAGACTTTGAGGATGACCCTGAAATCTATGTCTTCGATCACTTGAAGTATGTGGGAATGGAGCTGTGGCAGGTATGGGTGGCTGCTCTCTGCATTATTGCATTTGATGATGGTGCAAAGAGAAGTTTTTTGCTGACAGGCCTTTTTCGCAGGTCAAATCTGGCTCTTTGTTTGATAACATTTTGGTGACTGATGACCCTGACTATGCCAAAACTTTTGCTGAAGAGACTTGGGGCAAAAATAAGGATGTGAGTGGTTATATTCCTACTGTTTTGTGTGTAGTCTGAGAGTGTTTCTAGGTTGTTCATTTTGTGCAAGCGATGAGTACCATCAACTAATCCCCTGACATGGCATGATGCAACAGGCGGAAAAGAAAGCGTTCGATGAGATACAGAAGAAAAAAGAAGAGGTAAAATCTTGTGTTGTTTAGTTGAGTTGCTTGTCTTTATAGCAGCTTTTGTTAAAAGCTGCCAAATTATGCGAATGGGCTGTTTATTCTTGGGGTACTGAATGCAACATGTGTATTATTGTTGTGCTCAAGACGATGTGCTGCTATTTTTTGGTTTTTCCTTGTCAACATATTCATATCTCGATAACTCTTTGTACATTGAAGTTTATCAGCCTGGATCATGATGTACATAGGGAGATTCAAAATGCCTTTGGTGACTTCAGTTTGCTTTTATGGTTTTGGCTTGATTAGAATTTTCCTTATCGCTGTAGAATATTGCATGCACGATTCTTGGTTTTTTCATTCCCTGTTCCAGATTTGGATTTTGTTTGCGTTCTTCCTTGTTCAGAACCGGCCTTCTTTGGCTTTTTGTTATCGAAGACCTCTAGCAGTTACATTACACATCTCTAGTTCCGAAGTCCAATCTAGACATAGTGCTGTTGATATGTCTAGTTATAAATACATCTAGTGCAGGGCACCTAGCTGCCCTCGAGCTGCTAGCTAGGAGCTTCCTCAAAAGCAAGCTAAATGTTGATGTGTGTTTTTCTGGGGTGGAAGTTGCTGCGGCATTTTATTGGTTTTGCTCTCAAGTTTAAGCTCTAGCTACATCTGACTGGTCAAGTGCTAGCTTTTGCAGTGGATGTGTTTGCTTCTTCTTTAGAGAGTACCATTACTTGGAGGGAATGCAAAATTGGACGTGGCTCTACTGTGTCCATGTATATCATGTGTACTCTTGGGTGCTGAAATTTCATATAGTCTATGTGGCATTGGCTTAAGCTGGTGGTCTCTAATGAAGTCTGACCTCCTTTTGAAGTGGGGTGTAGACTTGACCTTTACATTAGTTCACATGGATTCTAGGTGCTGTATCTTTTCACGGGTTTTAGGTGCAATATTTTCATGAAGGTGTGACTCTTGGTTAAGTTTTACAGTAATACATCAGCTCAGAGATGACTACGTGAAATATTACTCAAGTAGTAATCGTGGTCTCGACCTGGTCTTTAGATCTGATCTGGGATAATCTATGTAGTTTTTAGTTTTGCTGATATTCAGAGCTTCATGACAATTGCCTCCTAAATTTATGATGTCTTTTTGGGTGATCACAGTGCAACTCTTGAGAGTTGGGCAAGGATTTCATTGATGTTTATCGAAAGGCTTTATGAGTTTGCCTGGTCTGACCTTTTATTTTATTGTCCCAATGGCAGGAAGATAAAAAGTTCGACGACAATGATGATGATGATGACGACGCTGATGATGTGAGTGTCTCTCTGTCTGTTGTTTGTGGGCAAGGACTTGCATCTTTGATTAAATGTGCATGAACTCAAGTGGTCTGGTGCTTGAAGAAAGTATTGTAGTACAGATAGTACGTGGTTTCATCCCGGTAGCTGCACACACCAGTCTTCCGATATTTCATTAAGTGGCTGAAGGCAGTATTTTGGCTGCTTGGTCTTTCTGCTTGTGACTGTTGTTGCAACTGTTTGAACAACCTTATCCACATCGGGTTTACTGATTTTTGGTATGGGATAAAATTGAATGGCAGGATGCGCAAGAGCCTGATGAGGATGCTGATGAGGATGGTCATGTAAGTCATTTTACCAACTAGTTGTGATGGCTCAATTATTAGCTCATAATGCCTTGTCTGTATTCAAAGCCTGAGATGGGTACTTTTGCTCACGTGTTTTTTTTATAAAATAAATTCCAGGATGAGCTGTGATTCCACAGGTAGGAGTGGCATAGTTGATAGTCTGCTATTTGCAATTTACATGCCCTGACGGCATTCCAGATAGGTGTTAGTGACCACCAAGACGGTGAACATTCAAATGGGAAAAGCCCTTTTCACAGACTTCTGTGATGGAGAAACTTGTTGTTGAGGGATGAGCACTTAGTGCGGCATTGTAGACATTTTTGGGCTTTTTAAGGTCTGATCATGTTGGCAAGTTGGAAGCAAACTTTGTGCCCATAAATTTTGGATTGTAAGGTAATATTTGATGTGTTGCATTACTTTGCTGTCTCTCAAGCTCGCTTCTATTTTGTATGATCATTTTCTGATAGATGTGGTGATTACGTGGTACACCATTACACCATTTGGGCAACCTGGTCCACCACTATCCACAGCATGCGCACAAAAGTCTCAGATGCGTATGTATCTTCAGTAGTTGGATGGACAGTGGCGGGCACACATGGCAATGTAGGGACAATGTATGGTATCAAAAGTGAAAAACTTAGTCTAGCGGTCCTGATTGGAATAGACTACAGCACACGGTGGAAGAAACAGGTGGTCAATAGGATAGGTGAGCTGTGACAGCCAATTCTGGTACTGGTATTGGCTGAAGCCTGAAGGTAGGTATCATACATCACTATTTGAGGGAAAGGTAATCATTCAACGGTCAAGATTGTTTCAGGCTGCACTCAAAAGTGAGGGCATTCGAGGATCTATGCAATGCAGTGTTGTGAAGGGGCGATTTTCATTGTGAGGCTTGTGCTGGGTCATTGTGAGCTCTGTCCTTTCAAGCCTCCTGACTCCCATGGTGTAGTGATGTCCATTGGTACTTCACTGAAGTCGATGTTGTTGGGTTTACCAATGGGTTAGGGGTTGAAGGTACGATTCGCATTGTGAGTTTTGCCTATGGGTTAGGGTTTTACTTTGATATGGAGACGGTGGCCCTTTCAATTAGCAGTGCAACAAACAATCATGACAAGTGACAACATGGTACGGTTCCATGCAATTAGCAATGCTATGCGTCTCATTTCTAGCTAATGAAGAAAACAAATTCTGCTCTATTTTTAGGTTTCTCAATGTGAGAGAGAGGGAGAGAAACTTAGAAACGTGTTATATGCCTGAAATAGCGAACTTGCATTGTTACCACCACTACCGATCTTCCGTAAGCCTTTGAAAGAGGCTCTCTATCAGAGGTTAACACGTACCCAAAGTAGGAAAATATTGTCTCTTTAACCTGCAATTGAAAATTTAATAGGGGTATTCTCTCTTTAACCTTGGTGCCATTGAAAATTTAAGAGGGAAGGAAGAGTTCCTCCTCCATGAAATTAACTAAGGGAACTCGAACCGAATCAGCCCTAAAAAGCGAACCGGAAAAGCTTGCATCTAAAGAAGTATCTAGACCAATGCAAAAAAAGCATCGGAAGGCAAAAATAGGAGAGTCGAAAATGTACAAGAGGATCATGCCCTGTGTGTGTTGAAACTTTTTAAAAATTATATTATGGAAATTGCTCATGTTTTCTCCCACTTACTAGGGTGTTTCAAGAACCCTTGTGCGTCTTGTGTAGCACTGACAGACGGTATAATGGGGGCTTCACTGTGCGATGCTAACTTTTTACAAGTGTAGATCAGTAAAGTTTACAAAGCTTGTTGGGATGATTACGATGAGAAATGGTTTCTTAATAGGCCTCTCTGCCGTTAAATGATACTTGTGATGATAGTAACAATCTCACTACAATACTTTTGAATCAGAGAATAATTCTTTGAGCTAATGCAAATCTCTCCATGTAATTTTTTTTTTGATGCCACTTTTCTGGTTTGAATCCGATGAGTTGACTAAGAGTTTAAAATTTTGAACTGAAAAGAATTCGTGTTGCAATCCTACACACAACACACTCTAAGAGGAGTGCAGGACCTCCCAACTGCCAGTCCCATGCTTTGAAACACCCTTGAGCTAGGGGCTAAGGTATGACTCCGACAGATTCATGCCAGCCTGCCCTGTAGAGGACTTGGTATGCTGATCTATGCTCTGCTACATGCCCCGAACTATTGCCCACCTGATGAACCACCCTTGAGCTAGGGGTTAAAGTATGACGCCCACAGATCTACGCCAGTTTTCCCCATAGAGGTCCTCGGCATGTTGATCTATGCTTTGCCACATGCTTTGCACTGTTGTGCACATCATGTGTTGACTGTTCACCCAATACTGGCCGCCTTGGTTCCCTCTCTCCCATCGCTCTGTCATGCATCTTTGCTTGTTGCATCTCGTGGATGATTTGACTGTTCGCCCCTCTATTGGTGGCCTTGATTCACTCTCTCCCATTGCTCTGTTGTCCTGTACAAAGCGGACATGTTATGCTTTTCTTTGCATCACAGTTTTCAACTGCCCCCACAAACCACTGTGTGCAGGCTGCAATCAGCTCTCTGCCACAGTTTTCAGGCCATCAATTGCTCTCTCACCTCTTTCCCTTGCCTACACACAACTAGTAGGGAATTTGAGCATAAATGCATCCCATCTCGGAGAAAACTCGAGAGGAATTAGGGTTCTCTTGAGGGTTCTTACCCCCCTCTCCCAAAATCCCTGTAATGCGAAACCGGGGAAAGGAAAACAGAAAAGCTGATACCTTCTGCGTGTAGGTTGCTCTGATACCAAGTATTACAACCCCATAGATCTCTAACACAAAGACAAGTGATTAGTACAAACATCCTAAGAGGGGTGCAGGCTAGCTCACCTCCTAACTGTTGGTTCTATGCTTTGAACCACTCTCGAGCTAGGGGCTAAAGTCCGACTCCCATAGATCCATCCCATAGAGGCCTTCGGCATGCCGTTCTATGCTACTATAAATAACTCTCATGTTATAGATAGCCAGTATACATGCATTTAAGAGGCCTTCGGCGTGCTTATTTATCCTACTATAAATAATTATCTTGTTGTAGATAGCCAATATACATGGATTTTATTAATAATAACTGCAGCCGCCGGTATTAGCATGCTTTCTTCTAATCCCAAGGCTCCACTAATCGGATTAGGCCGTTAATCTTGAGGATTAGTTCTAGGTACCTAACAACCTTTATGCTCCTTAATAGATTCTCGCATTAATAATATGCTCCCTAGGAATTTCTTGCATAAATAAATAATTAATAATATGCTCTCTAAAATGCTCTCTATCAGTTTCTTGCATTAATTAATTAATATGCAGCAAGGGACCTTAGAGCAAATGCGGGCAATTGTAAATTGTGATCATAAACCTTATGAAAATTGAAATTCTTTTTAGAGATTATTTTTTATTATAAGCCTATAAAAATTGAAAGTCTTTTTAGTGATATTTTATCATTCCTATCCCAGCCATTTTCACATTAATTATACGACCCTTACCAGTTACTTGCAAGATAAAATGCAGCAAGTGACCTTAGAGCCAATGGGACACTTTGTGATTATAAACCTTATGAAAATTGAATATTTTCTTGTTATGGAAATTCTTTTTAGTATTCCTATTTTATTTTTAGCAACAAATCTGAACAACAAACAAAGGATAAGAGGCCCTGCTGAGATAAGTTGTGTTGTCATTTGCGTCTCACTCTAAAGTTGGAACAAGGTTTATTTAACAAATTTCATGTGGTACTATGATCTATTTTTAAAGTTGTTTTAATTAAATAGGAGAGAAATGCCATGACTTTTTTTGTCGTGTTGGACTATGTGGGGAGTGTTTTTTTTGGATAATCAAAGCTTTGTGATCCATGTTCAAGCATCTGACGATTAAGAAATTTTTAACACCCCAAAAAGAGTAGAGCACAATCTTGATACACACTTAATTAATACTATTAAACAAGATGAAATGGCACAAAACCAAATAAGGTAGCAATATTGAAATTTAAATGACACTGCAAAAGAGCTGGAAAGGGCGGACTCTCCTTGTAATATGATTGTATTATCAAAGTTTTCTCAAGCTTCATGGGTATCACATGCCAAAATTCCAATTACATCCTTGTAAACATGTTTTGTCGAAGTCGGGCTTGATTCCACAACTTTTGTCGCGAAAAACCTCACTCCCCAATCCCCAATGTCTTGCCACAAGTAGCTATGCTCCACTGGAATCCATACACAAGCATGTGTGTGCCAACCCGAGTCATAGAAGACCTTAATGATCAAGCACACACAAATGTAGAGTAGGTAAAGAGAACTTGAAGAAGCTCTTATTGCTGCTAAATTTGTTTAATTTTGATAGAAGAAATCAGATACATATCCAAGAGATAGCAGGCTGAAATGGGCTCCCAAGGACTGGACAACAATGTAGCACTCGTTTGCCGGTTGATCCAAGAATTGGAGATGCAAGAAACCATGCCAAAAAGTATGTGTATGGACTCGTTATGCTGAAAATTGTATTCCTTCACCTTCTCATGAAAAGGTGCCTATTTCCCTAGAAGGGAGAGAGAGGATAAGCCTTTCCTTACAAATAATGGGTGGCCATTGTGCACCTCAATAGGAGCCACACCCTCTCCCATAAGTGGAGAGGGTGCCCAATAAGTTGTATGCACTCTTTTATTTAAAAGAGTGCCTGATTTATGAGAATTTGGCCGGCCGCCATCTAATGAGTGTTCAAACTCACTTATAAACTGTATGTCCAGTTTTTAATGAAGTGCGGATGCCCAAACTCACTTATAAGTTGTCCAGCCGTACTTTAATAAAGTGGACCTGCAAATAAGCAAAGTGAGCTAAAACACAAATAAGCTTAAACAAAGAGTTTAGAGTCCCTTTAATGAAGTGTGGTCCTGCAAAGCAGCAAAGTGAGCTAAAACACAAATAACCTTAAACAAAGAGTTTAGAGTCACACTACAGCCAAGAATATAGATTCACGTGCACAGGTTAACGAGAGGGCATCCCCTGCCTGTAAACTAGACACACACATCTTGCACACAGTAAAACAATTCATGTGAAATTAGTTCCAGGCATGCAAGTATGCCATGCATAAGAATGCATTGGACAATCTCCCTTTCATTTATGCTCCTTGTGAAACATAACCAAATTCTACAAGTGGCAAATACTTTTCCTAAGAACTTTTTTGATCGACCACATAGTATTTAAGCAAATCTAACATGACTGAATTTGTAGCGTCACTTTGTCCATCGGTTTGAGGATGATAAGCTGATGAAAAATTTAGCTTAGTGCCCATATAATCAAAAAGAGCTCTTCAAATCAGACTTGTTGTCCTGGGATATCTATCCCTTACAATTGATTTGGACATTCCATGATGCTTTAACACCTGTGACATAAACATTCTGTCCATATGCTCAACTTTTATGGTCTTTTTGACAGGCAAGAAGTGACCTTGTTTGCTAAACTTGTCCAAAATAGTCCATCGAACTAGCAAAGCCTGAAGCAAAACAGGAGTTTTTTGCCTATCAAATCTCATCTTTTGGTAGGTGATACATGCATGTACATAAGCCACTATGCCCTGGCCAAAAGAAATGCCTCTCAATCATTTGAGTTGTAGGCTAAATTCCTCTATGTCCTGCATAAGAGGAGCTTTTTGCCTATCAAATCTCATCTTTTGGTAGGTGATACATGCATGTACATAAGCCACTATGCCCTGGCCAAAAGAAATGCCTCTCAATCATTTGAGTTGTAGGCTAAATTCCTCTATGTCCTGCATAAGAGGAGCATGGCATTTGTCCAAAACTTTTTTTCTCATGTTTGAAACTACACATAAGCAATTATCTTTCATAAGATAGCCGTCTTTCACTACACATACAAGGTGTGTGTATGACCAGCCATTAAATATACACTTTCTATATTTCTATTTATTTTTCCTTTTCGGTTAAAAAATAAAAAAATCTAAAATTTTGGGTGAATGCTTTCAAATTGAGACCAAAATTAGGTGCACATATGCATGATCTACCACTAGGAACCCCCACAAAACCAAAATAGAAACTTTGATTTGGTTGAAAATCTCAAAATTACAAAACTTGCGAATGCATGTTTTGGCTCTGTAGTGGTATGCATATTGTTGTGAAGGTATATACACTGGTTAAAATAGTCGTGATCCACAATAGATTACGTTATTTTTTTTGATGCGATAATTTTGTGACACATGACAAATTTCTATCCAATCAATGTGCCCAACATGATACCTTATCCATACTCTATCTATACAAGTTTAATGGTACAATAACACAAACGATTGGATGAGTACACCATATAGATATAATAGCACGTGGATAATTGCAATTAGTGGACAATGGCCATTGGTACACATATGTTTTCTAATTGTTTGTCGTTCAAATTCATGTCATATGTGGATAGGTTTTAGCCTAGAGACAATAACATTATGTGACTAGTATGCATATGAGAATATATATTGGAATATGCCGTCAATCTAGAGAGACAAAAGTTGATTAAATGATCCTAGATCGTCAAATCAACCAAGGTTTGGCTCATATCACTCTAGTGGTACATAGGGGAGTGTTGCTAGTCTCAAACAATAATACCACATGACTTCTAGTGAGGATTCTATGGAACGGAGTGATGACAATGTAGACTTGCACTTTGGGTATGTAGTAAAGGAAGTTATGTAATTTGTTAATAATTTCGTTCCCAAGTTATTTTGAGATGAACCTAATTATTTGAACTTTATTGCAAAGGATCATGTTCGAGAGGGATAACTAAAAAATGAGGTGTTAAGAAAAGATGCAATTTTAAGGAACCTTAAAATTGCCTAGAACCAATAGACCAAGGGCTTGTTGGGAGAATAGTAACCTCTAACTTTGAAACAATTTACTATGGCTACACATGTGAGGTAGCTTGGTTGAGAAAGGTACTTGATATGATATAGATCAACCCTTGGATAATGTGGCCGCTATCTATCATGGTAATATGAGCACTATATAGCTTGCCAGTAATCTAGTATTTCATGCTAGAATAAAGCATGATATGATATAGACCAACCCTTGGATGATGTGGCCACTATGTATAATGATAATATGAGCAGTATATAGCTTGCTAGTAATATAGTATTTCATGCTAGAATAAAGCACATAGAGGTGCCTTAACATTACATTAGGGAAAGAGTTCTAGCACGTGACATTGACTTGGTTTACACTGGCAGCACGGATGAGCAAGTGATCGATATATGTACAAAGCCATTAGGAGTTGAGAAATTTCAGAAGCTCAAGAAGGAGCTTGGCATGCTTGAGATGGAGGTGACCTTATGGAGGAGTGTGTTGATTATGTAATCTCAATGGATCATCGTTGACTAATAGGTAGCAGAATGATGTGAGCACCACCATGAGCACCATTCTCATGAGGAATTGATAGATGCCAGTTATGTTTGGTAGATATGCGCACATGAAGAAGCAATAAATGGACACCACATGGCCTAGTGTGAATGCATATTAGTAGGTTTAAAGCCACATGTGAATGGGGGTTTGTAGTGAAGTGTGCTTAGAGCAAAAATATAATCTAGAAGATAGAGAAAAATGTTCTTGAATAGAGAGTTGATTAAGAGAGAACACTGCATCAAATGAAGAAAATAGAAGATTTAGTCCATGCTCTATTGTGTTCCTAACATAATTTCTAAGTCATTTGAGTTGATTAAGTGTGTTAATTAAAGCTACGAATCAGAGTTTAAAATGTCACTGTAAGTGGATAGAGTGTACATCACTCTCATAGGTAGCTAAGATTGGAGAAAATTAGAAAGAAGCTAGGCACCAACTATGGAGAATCTTGAGAAAAGTTTTATATGTGAAATTTTAACCCTAATTGATTACCCATAATATACCTTGTGTATTTATCTCTCATTTAAGTGTATTGTCAAGTTTCCATGGACTATTGTGAACTATTAAAAATATCACTATGGTATCAGAGCTAGCAACTTGCTGGAGTGGAATTGGATCAAGACCTTCCTTTAAGATAATAGTATATCTATATATCTTTCATTTGACACTTATTAAGTGGCCCCATTGGTTGTCTATCGAGAAAGTAGAAAGCTCTTCGAATTGGGGTAGAAAGAAGTGTTTTTTCTAGTGCTAGAAAACATGATGTTTTATGGGCATTGTTACTAACAATTGGTTACTCATAATCCACTACCATTGGCATCCAAGTATATTATTTTACCTAACTTTTATATGCCCTTTAAGGGTATAATGTGTACATATTTAAAGCTAAAAGTTGATTGAATTTAGATGTACTTTAAGGGTATAATGTGTACATAATTGAAGGTAAAACGTGATTGAATCTAGCACACGCATTGTGTGTGTGTGTGTGTGTGTGTGTGTGTGTTAGCTTCACACATGGTTGAGTTTCCATTGTGGTAGCTATGGGAGATTCTCTCTCTCTCTCAGAGCCGAGAGAGTCCATAACTGTCCTGGCCAACACTCTCTCAGCCCATCTGAGATTTGTTGCAACACATCGATTCCTTTTTCTCATTTAATGAGTGTAATCCAAATATCATGGGAATTCCTCTCTTATCATAAATTAAATCTATCTAAAATTCCTCTAAAAATATTCAATATTCCAATATACCAAGAATTCTCTTTTTCCATTTAAATAATTAAATTCCAAATATGTTGGGAATTCCTTCTTTATCATTTAATTTTTTCCTATGCATAAAATAATTTTAACTAAAATTTCTCTTAAAAATTACATAAAAATATCCATTAATCCCATTATACTAAGAATTCCACTTTTCTCATTTAAATGGTTGAATTCCAATTATGGTGGGAATTCCTCTTTCATCATTTAAGTTTATTTATGCATAAAAGTGAATTTAACTAAAATTTCTCTTAAAATTAAATAAAAATATCCATTAATTCCATTATACTAAGAATTCCACTTTTCTCATTTAAATGGTTGAATTCCAATTATGGTGGGAATTCCTCTTTCTTTATTTAAATTCAATTATGTAATTTTTTTTAAAAAAATAAAATTCTTCTTTAATTTTAAATAAAATATCCATTATTTTAGTATTCCAAAATTTCTCTTTCTCCATTGGAATACATGGATTTCCATTGTTATGGGAATTTCTCTTTAATCATAAAAGTGAAATTACTAGAAATTTCTCTTTTTCTCTAATTAACTATTTATGCATAAACATTAAAAATCAAAATTTTCCATGGATATGATGAGAATTATTCATTTAACCTAGGATGACTAATCCTAGAATATGGTAGAAAGTCCTCTCTTCACATTATTCATGAAAATGATTTATGTGTTAATTTTTTCAAAAATTTTACCATAGCTCCGCTACTATTACTGATAATTTTCAATAAATTTGAAAAGCATAAGGTTTAGTAATACAATATGATAGAATAACTATCATTTGGACCAATATCCAATTCATGGATTTAATCCCTAAGTTTATCATAATAAAAACATTAAAAAGCCATTTCTTTGGCCTATAATTTGACTAGCATAGAGTTTACTTTTAGAATTAAGAATTGCTCCATGAGCAGCGTCATTTGAATATAGAATTGGTCATAGGAATGACCATTCTTTGGGGGAGAGAGAGATATGCTTAATTTTTTTTAATTTAAGCATAAATGAAAACTTTATGTGATTAATCATTAAAATTCATTAGAGAGCTTCATTTTGCATTAAAGAACCATTCAATTGAATACTTCTCAAGCTTGAGAGGGGTTGAGAAGTGAAAAGCATTTAGAAGATTAAGAAAAAAATCAAGAAGTCACACTTTACATCTTGTTTTGCTTGATTCTTTAGTCTTAGGAGAGGCCCCCAACCAATCAATTGGTTAGTATGTTGAGAAAAGCTCCAAAGAAGGTTGAAGAGAGAGAGAGAAGCTCCAATCTCTCCAAATTGTAGAGGAATTTTAGAGGATAATAGAAAATATGCTTAGAGTAATACTGGCATGGTCTAGTTCACAGATGAGAATACAAAAGAATGAGGGTCTATTTACAGGTGAGGGACGCCACTAACTGAGTCCAACTAAGTTTTATAGTTTTCCAGCTTCAGTTTGGCTGAATTTGGACAAGATTTGGACCAGTTTGGCTCCCTTTTTGATTTGGTTTGATCCAGGAGAGAGGAGAGATAAAAATATCTTAATATTTTTGAGTTTAAAACTCCTTCACATGTGTGAAATAGGCGCCTCCTTGAAGGCTCCCCCTTTCCTTACCAAGGTGTCAAAATGGTATGATTACTCCAAAATATCTCATTTTTTTTAGTAATATTTCATAATTTTTAACTAATAAATCTCGTACTCAGTCAACTCTTCATCTTATGTGGGCATTTACTCATTTTTGGGTATTTTCTTTTATTCATTTGATTTATCTCATCCCAGCACTTAGATTAATCTTATTGGTCCATAGGAACCTTAATTGGACCATAATCCAAATTCTTTTAGAAAATCTTAACTCTTAGGCTAAGGTCTTCTAAATAATTTTTAATTAATTCCAATTGCACCTTGGAAAATTTATTTTGATTTTTTGTTTCTGGGAAAAATATTTTTGATATTTATAGAATTTATATACCCAAAAATATCTCAATATTGATTTACCACTCTCTAGAATTTTTTATCTCTCTAGACGAAAACAAGAAAAATATTATTTTCTTGTATTCAGAAAGCAGGGAATGATTACAGGGGATTGAAGCAAAGGCTTAATCAATATTGAGGCTGAGGAGGAATCTTACATCCTCTCCCACTTGAAAAATGTGAGATGTCCTTATCTCGCAAAGTGGGGGCAATCTTTCGCCAATTCTTCTTCTTTCTCCCAGGTGGAGTTTTCTAGAGGGAAGAACTTCCACTTTACTAAAAATTCTCTGAGGACTCTTCTCCTGAGAATCTTCTCCCGAACGTCAAGGATTTCCTCAGGTTGGAGTACCATCTGGCCTTGAGTCGGAGAGACCAATTGTTTATTATCAAGCATGTGACTTGGGCTTGGTACATATTTCTTAAGCAAACTGACATGGAATACATCATGTACCTTGAGATGGGGAGGCAGAAGAAGTTTGTAGGCTAGATCGCCCACTTTCTTTATAACAGCATACGGCCCACAGTATCTGGGAGAGAGCTTCTTGTACTTCCCCTAAGGATAAGGAACTTCTTTTTGGTCATACTCGAATGAAGACCATATCTTATTCTTCAAACTCTCTCTGATCTTTTTTTATCTGCATACTGCTTTTGCCTATCTTGGGTTGCCTTTATATCTTTACGGTGGATTGATTGCATTTGCTGGTCCATGACATTAAGCATTTGTCTGGACATTTCGACTCTGATCAATGGGTCAGACCAAGTCAACGGCGTAAGGCAATCTTGCCCATACAAAGCTTTGAAAGGACTCATCCCAATGCTTTGATGATAAGAAGCGTTGTAAGCAAATTCGACTAGATGCAAATGGCTTAACCACTTCTTGGGTTCCCTGCCCCGCAGCATGACTGAAGGATATCTTTTATTACCTTGTTCACTCTTTCAGTCTGGCCATCTGTTTCGGGGTGATAGGCTGTGCTGAGATCCAAGAAAGTTCCTATTGCTTCGAAGAATGCAGTCCAGAATTTCGATGTGAATTTGGGATCTTTGTCACTTACTATCCTCGTGGGGGGTAAGCCATGCAATCTGAAGATCTCTAGTATGTCTCTGAATTCTAGGACCCTGGCTTCCTTGGCCCATAGAAGGAGATAGGCAATGCTTAAGCTAGTGCCCAAACCCCTGACATCCGAAGCACCTGTTCTCGCTTCGAAGCTCTTCCCTTTGCATTCTTGAGAGAGCCGGAGTTTCTCAGAAAGTACTTCGAGGGAAAGGTCTTCCTTTATTCCTGAAGCTTTCCGTCTCCAGATTCTGGTTGGGACCTTGGTGTCTCTTTGGAGGCGGAAGGTTGGAAGAGCTTCCCGGTGTCTGGAATCTTTTGAAGGATGAGGGAGCTGGCTTTGGCGGGACTTTTATGATGAAAGCTTTGGCAAAGTCCTTCGCCGTTCTGACAGCTTCTGCCATGGACACTGGCTTGGCAATCTTGACCAGTGTGTCTAAGGGTTCGTTCACTCCTTGAATGAACCTGGCCATAAGTTGCTCTTCGTCTAGAGGGGGTGAATACTTGAGTAGAAGAGAGCAAATGCCTGGTGATATTCTTCGATGGTTTTGCTCCCCTGGTTTAGCTCTGAAAATTTTCATTTTGGTTTCTAAGAACCCGGGGGGACAAAATCCCTTCCTCAAATAGGCTTTAAGATTGTTCCAGGACTGGGTATTCCTGTCCAGATGGTTGGTGTCATTATTAGATGTTTATCTGAAGAAAATCCTTGTTAGAACTAAACCGAATGATTTTGGATAGAGTACGAGAGGGACAGACAGTAAACCTACTTGTCCATCTCTCGATCTGAATCAAGCAAAAACTTCGTGACCAATTCGAGTTCCTAAATACAAAGAATAGACTACCATTGAATTAAACTAGTTTTCCTTTGACCGAAATCACCAAGAATCTAGTTGGACAATCAAACAAATGATGGGTAGATTACCCCGATGAGAGATCAAGGATTCTCATTATGAAATCGAGAATTAAGGAAAAAGGGGTTTTGTGGAACAAATCTCAAACTGGGAATTTTACTTGCATAGAACCTCTATTTTTCATTTAAAGGATTGTTTAACACCAGAATGCTAGAGAAAGCATTTGGCATGTGTTTTACTAAGAGGAGGTTCGTTTTGCAACAGCTGGTGGGGAGTCGTCGAGGGACGTCGCTCGCGGCAAAACCTACCGAGGTCTTGACCAGCCTTGGTAGTACGGTTAAAATGGTTCGCTTCCGGTACAATGGGCGAGGACTGACGAAGCGGTCTCCTTGAGTGAAGTGCTAGGACACCTAAGGAGGATCCTAGAGGGTTCTAACCAGGTGATGCACGGGCTCGCGGTTTCTAGGACACCCATGCGTGCGTCGAGGAAGATTCGAATGGACTAAAAAGACAGATTTTTGTGAATCAAATTTTGATATTGGATCTCGTTGGTTGGCCAGCTGGTCTTCAACGGAGAGTCAAGATGACATATTTTGTAACACAATGGACTCAAAATTTTGGAGGATGATGATCAGCAATATTATGATTTTCATTGAAGGATTGTTTTAAAGCCAGCCGAATCTGTTATAATTGGCAATTTCATATTGGGTGTGTACGTGGTATGCCTACCTTAATTTTTGTTTGAAAGCCGGCTAGGGGGCTTGGGAACTCTCTTCCTCGGTACCCGGGCAAAACACAACCAAATTTTTATAAAGGAATCCCACCAATACAATGGTCGGGTGGTTGGCTAACCCAAGACTGGATCGGAGGATTCCTGCGAAACAATTAAGATGCGATTAGTTACATTAGTTAGATTAAGTCCTGAGAAGACCTTGTTCTGTGGGAGGGGATCATCAACGACTGTGCCTCGTTAAAGGAGGAAAAAAGCGGTGATTCCATGGACCAAGTACAAGTCTCTTCTTGATCTGACCATGTGACTTCAGGTTCGGTCAGATCAGTTTAACTAGTTAAGACTTTGACTCGTTAGAGTAATCCCCCCGTTAGAAGATTTTCCCCAGGCGGAATCGCCCGTGCCTTCCGGGCGAGGGGAGTTTTTCCACGCTCGGTTTCGGAGGAACCGCCGGGCTAGTCTCTCGTCTGGACATCCGCAGGCGAGGCCCCGAGTATGGATCCCCGCCCCGCGTGGGAGGCCGACGCTGCTTCCGTCGGATCTCACAGCTGGTATCAGAGCTTTGTTAAAAGCTAATAAGGACAAACAAATTCTTATCAAAAATTGATAAATAAGAACTCAGAAAAAGAATTTACATATTGTATTTCCATTCCGTAAGCTTCATTAAAATGAAGATTTTTAATCAAAGAAATTATTTTTATAGATGGAAGTTCCACACTTATCTGGTGTTCTCGACCTTACCCAGTCACAAGACATGACTGCGTTCGCCTTTGAGCATCTCATCTCTTCTGCTACAACTCAAACGAGCCGAGCCAGACTCGCAGGCCATTTTTTAAGGATCTATATTTTCCTGACCCAATGGAGAGACAGCAGCACAAGTGGTTTGCAGAGGGCAGTATTTCCACGCCTCTTGCGACCAGCGTGCGATGCTGAGGCAGAATCTCTCATTGACAATGATTTTGATGAAGCTGAAAGTGATACATGGTGTTATTTTATATCACTCAACGTCTCGAAATTTCAAAATTTCATGCCAAATCTACAGACTCCTTAGTCGCTTTATTCCTAAAAGGAGAAGATAGTAGCTCCCTTGGCAGTAAGGAAATGTTTGTATCAGGGCATGGCTATAGCCCAGTACGGTCGTCTTATGCGTCTCTCCCGAGGAGATTTTGACTTCTGGAGCCCAGCTACTCTATGTACATATTGCAACCTTTCTATAAATAAAGATATGTTTTGTGGAAAAATTCCCTGTTGTATAAGTGATTGTTTATGGACAAACTAATAAAGCAAAATCTGTTACCGGACATATGTCATAGATCTCCAATAAGATCATTTATCTTGTTTAAGAAATTATTTTTTGAACCTCTTAAGTCTTAGGATCTCGCGGACGATATCAAAATAAAAATTTAATAATATATCTTTTTGGCAGAATCATGAGGCGAGGAAACCGTGGCCCGTCAGCCAGACCCTCTCTCTGAAGATGAAGAGCTTGACCCCGACGTTCGCAAGGCTCTTCACAGAACTCGGCTAGGATCCTTCAAAGGAGAAGGGGAGGACCTGGGCGAGGCTATGGAGAAATGGGTGGAAGCTATGGAAGAGTATTTTGATGTCACAGGCTACAATGAGCGGAGCAAAATGGCTCTAGCCAGGCTGAAAATTGTGGAAACAGGCAAGGTGGCATGGAGGAACGGTAAATACCAATTTAGTGATTTGACAAATTAAAATATCTAAAGATATTTTTTTTGCCACTTAATTTCTCGACCTTAATTCCTTAGGTAGAATTATGGTGGAAATTCATCTTTTGACACTAAACATTAATTCAAATCCTTCTTTTCTTAAATATCATAAAAATTCTTCTTTAACTAAATACCAGAAATCTATTTTTTTGAATAAACTTGAAATACCTCCTTTTTCTCATTTAATGAGTGTAATCCAAATATCATGGGAATTCCTCTTTTATCATAAATTAAATCTATCTAAAATTTCTCTAAAAATATTCAATATTCCAAATATACCAAGAATTCTATTTTTCCATTCAAATGATTGAATTCCAAATATGTTGGGAATTTCTCCTTTATCATTTAAATTTTTTCTATGCATAAAATAATTTTATTTAAAATTTCTCTTAAAAATTACATAAAAATATCCATTAATCCCATTATCCTAAGAATTCCACTTTTCTCATTTAAATGGTTGAATTCCAATTATGGCGGGAATTTCTTTTTCATCATTTAAATTTATTTATGCATAAAAGTAAAATTTCTCTTAAAATTAAATAAAAATATCCATTAATTCCATTATACTAAGAATTTCACTTTCTCATTTAAATGGTTGAATTCCAATTATGGTGGGAATTCCTCTTTCATCATTTAAATTTAATTATGCATAAAAATAAAATTTAACTAAAATTCTTCTTTAATTTTAAATAAAATATCCATTATTTTAGTATTTCAAAATTTCTCTTTCTCCATTGGAATACATGGATTTCCATTGTCATGGGAATTTCTCTTTAATCATAAAAGTGAAATTACTAGAAATTTCTCTTTTTCTCTAATTAACTATTTATGCATAAACATTAAAAATCAAAATTTTTCATGGATATGATGAGAATTATTCATTTAACCTAGGATGACTAATCCTAGAATATGGTAGAAAGTCCTCTCTTCACATTATTCATGAAAATGATTTATGTGTTAATTTTTTCAAAAATTTTACCATAGTTTCGCTACTATTACTGATAATTTTCAATAAATTTGAAAAGCATAAGATTTAGTAATACAATATGATAGAATAACTATCATTTGGACCAATATCCAATTCATGGATTTAATCCCTAAGTTTATCATAATAAAAACATTAAAAAGCCATTTCTTTGGCCTATAATTTGACTAGCATAGAGTTTACTTTTAGAATTAAGAATTGCTCCATGAGCAGCGTCATTTGAATATAGAATTGGTCATAGGAATGACCATTCTTTGGGGGAGAGAGAGATATGCTTATTTTTTTTTAATTTAAGCATAAATGAAAACTTTATGTGATTAATCATTAAAATTCATTAGAGAGCTTCATTTTGCATTAAAGAACCATTCAATTGAATACTTCTCAAGCTTGAGAGGGGTTGAGAAGTGAAAAGCATTTAGAAGATTAAGAAAAAAATCAAGAAGTCGCACTTTACATCTTGTTTTGCTTGATTCTTTAGTCTTAGGAGAGGCCCCCAACCAATCAATTGGTTAGTATGTTGAGAAAAGCTCCAAAGAAGGCTGAAGAGAGAGAGAGAAGCTCCAATCTCTCCAAATTGTAGAGGAATTTTAGAGGATAATAGAAAATATGCTTATTTTAGAGTAATACTGGCATGGTCTAGTTCACAGATGAGAATACAAAAGAATAAGGGTCTATTTATAGGTGAGGGAGGCCACTAACTGAGTCCAACTAAGTTCTACAATTTCCCAGCTTCAGGTTGGCTGAATTTGGACAAGATTTGGACTTGTTTGGCTCCCTTTTTGATTTGGTTTGATCTAGGAGAGATAAAAATATCTTAATATTTTTGATTTTCTCCTTTGCTTCACTGATCAATGGATTTGACGCCACTGTAATTGCAAGCAAGGAGGTTTTTCTGCTGAGCACATCTGCCACCACATTTTCTTTCCCTAGTCGATACTTAATTTCAAAATCGAATTCCTGCAGCGTCTGCATCCATCACCTTTGATGCATGTTGAGATCCCTTTGGGTGAAGATCCACTTCAGACTTTGATGATCTGTCATCAAGGTGAACCTTTGTCCCAAAAGATAATGTCTCCACAACTTTAGAGCATACATGGCCATGAAATGCTCCCCAAAATCTCACCAAAAAGGGCTAAAACACTGTCGCCGGGGCATTAGTCAATCCAAACGGTATGACTATGAACTCATAATGCCCATAGAGAGTATTGAATGCTGTCTTTGGGATGTCCTGCTCCTTGATTCTGATATGGTAGTACTCGGATTTGAGATCTATCTTTGTGAATATTTGGGTCCCACTTAACCGATCCAGAAGTTCATCAATCCTAGGAATAGGATACTTATTCTTAATTGTTAATTGATTCAATCCTCTGTAGTCAATACTACAAAGTCTTAGCTTTCCATCTTTCTTCTTTTGAAAGAGAACGGGCGCACCCCAAGGTGGACACTGGTGGTGGGGGTCTGACAAATCCTTGCTCTAAGAGTTGTCTTAACTGTTCCTTAAGTTCTATGGCTTCAGGGAGGACTGGCATTTTGTATGCACACTGAGCCACTGGTGTGGCTGAGCTCTAGGGGTTAACTCGATCTCATGATCTACTTCGCGAGACGGAGGCATCTCAGTCAGCTCTTCAGGAAACACATATGCATACTCACTTAACCACTCTGGTTCTTTAGCCTTGCATTTTATGTCTATTGGATTCATCTTAATGACATAAACAGCTTGCCTCTTTTTGAGCCCTTTTATTTCTTGCTAGGCAAACGTACATCATGCATAGTCATTATCTTAATTTAACATATACCATTGATCTAATCTAGCCCAATAGTCATTTACTGCATTGTGATGGAAGATATATCCTTTTTGAGTAGGCATGAGGTGCTTCCATGGACCATAAATCACACGCTCTTATGCTTTGAAGTAAATTTTGCCATGTCCTTTTCTCAAAAGCAATCGTGTGTGATCTATGAGAGTTATTGTCTTCATAGTTTGGTGAATTTTGAAATCACCACAGAAAAAAGCATTCGTGACCCATGGATAAGCTTGTAATTGCTGCCACATTTGAGCTCGCATTGTAGATGTTTGCGAAGCATATATAGTAGCAAACTCAAATATTTCACCATTCACCATACATTGAATGATCATCCATCTGCCTTGAGGATCATTATAGGCCAAATGAGGCCATAGCTCATGCCTAACCAAAATGGCAGCACCAAAAAAAGCATGATTACCAGCATAAAAGATACGAAAACCAGCAAAGCAACCTTCCCTACCAATAAAAAAACGTTGGTTGTGTTCTTTAAGCAAACTATGTGCCGCTGAGTTCTATATATGAAGCTCTTCCCTTTGCATTCTTGAGAGAGCCAGAGTTCTTGAGAAAGTTCTTCGAGGGAAAGGTCTTCCTTCATTCCTGAAGCTTCCCATCTCCAGATTCTGGTTGGGACCTTGGTGTCTCTTTGGAGGCGGAAGGTTGGAAGAACTTCCCGGTGTTTGGAATCTTTTGAAGGATGAGGGAGCTGGCTTTGGCGGGACTTTTACGATGAAAGCTTTGGCAAAGTCCTTCGCCATTCTGACAGCTTCTGCCATGGACACTGGCTTGGCATTCTTGACCAGTGTGTCTAAGGGTTCATTCACTCCCCGAATGAACCTGGACATAAGTTGCTCTTCGTCTAGAGGGGGTGAATGCTTGAGTAGAAGAGCAAATGCCTAGTGATATTCTTCGGCAGTTTTGCTCCCTTGGTTTAGCTCTAAAAATTCATTCATTTTGGTTTCTAAGAACCCAGGGGGACAAAATCTCTTCCTCAAATAGGCTTTAAGATCATTCCAGGACTGGGTATTCCTGTCCAGATGGTTGGTGTCACAATGGTTCCTCCATGCCACCTTGGCTGTTTCCATAATTTTCAGCCTGGCAAGAGCCATTTTGCTTTGCTCATTGTAGCCTGTGACATCAAAATACTCTTTCATAGCTTCCACCCATTTCTCCACAGCCTCCCCCAGGTCCTCCCCTTCTCCTTTGAAGGGTCTTGGTGGTGGCTGAGTTCTGTGAAGAGCCTTGCGAACGTCGGGGTCAAGCTCTTCATCTTCAGAGAGAGGGTCTGGCTGACAGCCACGGTTTCCTCGCCTCATGATTCTGCCAAAAATGATATATTATTAAATTTTTATTTTGATATCGTCCGCGAGATCCTAAGACTTAAGAGGTTCGAAAAATAATTTCTTAAACAAGATAAATGATCTTATTGGAGATCTATGACATATGTCTGGTAACAGATCTTGCTTTATTAGTTTGTCCATAAAAAACAATCACTTATACAACAGGAAATTTTTTCACAAAACATATCTTTATTTATAGAAAGGTTGCAATATGTACATAGAGCAGCTCGGCTCCAGAAGTCAAAATCTCCTCGGGAGAGATGCATAAGACAATGGTACTGGACTATAGCCATGCCTTGATGATACAAACGTTCCCTTACTGCCAAAAGGGAGCTACTATCTTCTCCTTAGGAATAAAGCGACTAAGGAGTCTGTAGATTTGGCATGAAAGTCTGAAATTTCGAGGCATTGAGTGATATAAAATAACACCATGTATCACTTTCAGCTTCATCAGAATCATGGTCAATGAGAGATTCTGCCTCAGCATCGCACGCTGGTCGCAAGAGGCGTGGACATACTACCCTTTGCAAACCACTTGTGCTGCTGTTTCTCTGTTGGGTCGTCAAGAAAATATAGATCCTCGAAATGGCCTGCGAGTCTGGCTCGGCTCGTTCGAGTTGTAGCGGAAGAGATGAGATGCTCAAAGGCAAACGTAGTCATGTCTTATGACTGGGTAAGGTCGAGAACACAAGATAAGTGTGGAACTTCTATCTATAAAAATAAGTTCTTTGATTAAAAATGAAGCTTACGGAATGAAAATACAATATGTAAATGCTTTTTCTGAGTTCTTATTATCAATTTTTGATAAGAATTTGTTTGTCCTTTATTAGCTTTCAACATACGAGCTGTGAGATCCCCCTCCGGGGCAGCGACGGAAGCAGTGTCGGCCTCCCGCGCGCGGGGCGAGGATCCACACTCAGGGCCTCCCCCACGGGATGTCCGGCCCGGCGGTTCCTTCGAAACCGAGCCCGGAAAAACTCCCCTCGCCCGAATTGCACGAGCGATTCCGCCTGGGGAAAATCTTCTAAAACGGGGGGATTACTCTAACGAGTCAAAGTCTTAACTAGTTAAACTGATCTGACTGAACCTGAAGTCACATGGTCAGATCAAGAAGAGACTTGCACTTGGTCCATGGAATCATCGCTTTTTTCCTCCTTTAACGAGGAACAGTTGCTGTGCTGATCCCCTATCACCACAGAACAAGGTCTTCTCAGGACTTAATCTAACTAATGTAACTAATCGCATCTTAATTATTTCGCAGGAATCCTCCGATCCAGTCTTGGGTTAGCCAACCACCCGACCATTGTATTGGTGGGATTCCTTTATAAAAATTTGGTTGTGTTTTGCTCGGGTACCGAGGAAAAGAGTTCCCAGCTCCTTAGCCGGCCTTCAAACAAAAATTAAGGTAGGCATACCACGTACACACCCAATATGAAATTGCCAGTTATAACAGATTCGACTGGCTTTAAAAAAATCCTTCAATGAAAATCATAATATTACTGATCATCATCCTCCAAAATTTTGAGTCCATTGTGTTACAAAATATGTCATCTTGACTCTCCGTTGAAGACCAACTGGCCAACCAACGAGATCCAATATCAAAATTTGATTCACAAAAATCTTTCTTTTTAGTCCATCCGAATCTTTCTTTTTAGTCCATCCGAATCTTCCTCGACGCACGCATGGGTGTCCTAACAACCGCGAGCCCGTGCATCACCTGGTTAGAACTCTCTAGGATCCTCCTTAGGTGTCCTAGCACTTCACTCAGGGACCGTTTCGTCGGTCCTTGCCCATCATATCGAAAGCGCACCATTTTAACCGTACCGAGGGGGCTGGTCAAGACCTTGGCATGTTTTGCTGCGTTGCAAGTTTGCCAGCTTACAGTAACTCCATATGAACACCTTTGCTATTTGGCTCGCAGCCAAGATGAAGAATGCAGCATCCTTCCTCACATAGTGAACCACATTAGAGTCCTGCCTCACAACATCAAAATCAGTATATGATAAGTCAGGAGGCTCTTTGCTTTTGCGAATGTCATGGGTGACCATTACAACACCGTTTAAATCCAAGATCAATGCAAGAAGATCTGGCTTTCCTACATTTCCTGCAAGGTTCTTAGATTGAGGTTTAGGTAGCACCCTTTCAATATGCACATGTTCTTGGACAGGTGGGTCAGGTTTTCTACCAACAATCACTGGAATTTTAACTAAAACAACAAAGGGACTTGGTCAAATGCCTTGAAAAAAATATTACATTCATAAATAATACAGCATGCAGGTACTAACAGAGAACAAAAGGGTTTGCCAAATGGCATACACAATGTTTGGTAAAAAAGTTTCATATTCATGCATAAAGTGTTACAACACAAGCTTCATTCCAGCCAAGAGTACGTTGTACAAGAAGCTTAAAGCTTCTTGCATGCACGGGGGTTTAGGAGGGTCAACAGATGTACTTTTTTTGGTTTTTGCTAGCCGTGATCCTTCAACCTGTCTAGGTGCACCCTTACGCTTCTTCTTATGTTGCTGCATAGCAATGTCAAACAGGGTCTCTTCCACACTCGACCATCGTCTTTGTCCTTCACTGCACTTGTAGTTTCCATATGTCCAGGAGCATTTTCTGACATGAAAACATAATCATTTTTTCACACGTTATCATTCTACATCAATGCCGTTGAGGTGTTCAGTATATACCTTCATGCTATTGTTTGTGACCAACTTCTGCAGTCTTGTCAACCTCTCCAGCCACTTTGAGTATCTCGGCTCCACTTAGTAGTTCATGGATAAACTTAGATATGGTTTTCGATTCCTCATGCGGATTTTCATTTGCATTTGTGCCTGTGTGGCGGCACAAGTTAAAGGACGTGTGCACATAAGTTACATGACATACCAATTCATTGTAACTTCATAGAGGCAAGACTAGCAATAAAAAAATCACCCTCAATGACCACATATACGAGCGCCCAATAGCCTAGCACTTTGCAATTTCAGGAATTTCCCCCCTACACTTGCTGTGAGCGTACAGCAATTTTGTCATACACAGTACCGAAAAGCAAAAAGGGTGGTACTTGTGTCTAAAAGCTAGAATGAAAAGTCCTGCCATGTGGTCACTTGACAAGGGTTTCCCACATGCAGCACAGTCACTGGGCAACGCAGACAAACTTGTAACCAGATGCGCTTCTCACAGTGGCTAAGGGTACCAAGAGAACCCTCCCCTCACGTTGTATGAACTGAATTACCGTTCCAACAAATACACTGTGGTTTGACAATTCCTCAAATTTAGATTCTACAAGATCATGTTTTTCCTATCATACCAAATACCAACCGAAAATACACAGATTAGGAAAGAAAGCAATGTAAGTGGGATATCAGTTATTTACGACATAACACAACTTATGACTTGAAGAATATTTAAAAAAAACTTGAAGAGTGCATGTACAATACCAAAATGCACTTGGAGCACTTGGAGTACTTGAAAGTACTCAAAATTTCTTGAGTAGTGCTTAGAAAGTGCTCAAAAAGTACTAGAGAGCACTTTTGAAAGCGCTTGCCAATACCAGAAAGCACTTGGAGTGCCAAAAGGCATTTCAAAGTACTTTAAAGAGTACTTCAAAGTTTAAAGTACTTTAAAGTATTCCGAAGTGCTTGCGATATAAACATTAGGCCTAGGAAACCACCAAGCACTCTGAAAAGTGCTTGGAGTGCCAAAAGGCATTTCAAAGTACTTTAAGAGTACTTCAAAAGTTTAAAGTACTTTAAAGTATTCCAAAGTGCTTGCGATATAAACATTAGGTCTAGGAAACCACCAAGCACTCTGAAAAGTGCTTATCAAGCTCTAAAAAGAACTTCATGCACTTGAGAACATCTTCAGTGCTGCTTGCCTGCAATGACTGCACGTCCTTCTTTAGATGCACCACATCTTCATTCACACCCAACTCTGGAAAGCAGTCTGTGAACCGCACTTATTTCCGCCTCCATCTTCAGCACCTTTGCTTCATCAGGGTTTGTCATTCCCTTCATTTCTACCAATTGTGTGCACAGTTACTCGAGCTCGTTGTGTAGTCACTAAACGCAAAAAACAATCCTTTAGTGTGCAGCCACATGTCCCTCTTCTTTTGTAGTTCACCTTTGACCTAAGAAAGCTTTTCTTTCTTTGCATCTGCCTTAGCATTGACTTTTTTTGCCAACCCCTCTACCAACTCCACCCATTGCAGGGCCTTTTCATTGTTGTCGACATTGTATGTACAGATGTTGCACCATCCAAGAGTGACAGTTCTCCGCATGGCCCGTAGTCTGTTTGAAATTTGTTTAGCTTTCGTTGAAGCCCTCCTTTCTACGTTTTGCAGTTCTCCAAGACGTTTTCATGAAATTTTACCCACGCAATGAGGTACTTGGCTGGATCAGCTAAAGTTGCTGCACATTTCTCATAGGCAAAGCCCCGTGCAAACTTTGTTGTCAGCTCACCACTAGAAGGGACTGCTTGATAAACCTTTTGGTAGAGGAGTCGGCACTCATCAAGTAGTTCTAACCTGACCATGTTAATGTATATCTTCATCTTCTTTTGGTAGCAAGTCCTGAAAACTAACAACCACTGCTCTTCAAGGAGGTCATCCATGCGATCAAATCCTTGGGAAGCTTTCCCTCAAGACTAAGCCCATACTCTGCGTTTGCAACTCCTCCACCAAATGATAAAAATTTGTTAACTTTGGGTATGCACGATCACGAACATGAGCTGGCAAGACAAATGCAATCTGCCACTTTAGTGAACATCTTAATCCATATAGCAGGAGGGCGCAAAGAACCAGAAGCTTAAAGGGTGCTCACCATTGATGGAAGATTTTGCGGTGGGAGAGGCAGTGGTTTTATTTCCAGAGATGCACTTGGTTCTCCTGCTCATGGACTTTCGAGGGGGAGTGTTCCCAGAACTGAAGTTTGGTCTTCTCCTGTCTTGGCCATAGACTGACAACAAGGAGTCATCTTCATCCTGCTACGAGATGTGTTTGGCAGGGAAGGTGGTGGTTTTGTTTTCGCAGATGCGCTTGGTTCTCCTCCCACGGACTTCCGAGGGGGAGTCTTCCCAGCTGCATATGGTCATCTTCTCCAGTCTTGGCCACAGACTTTCGAGGAGTCGCCTTCATCCTATTGTGGATTGTGTGTTGAGGGGAGGAAGGTGGTGAGAACCAACTAGAAGGATGCATGCACTTCGCTTGGAAGAGGGAATGTAGTAGGAAGGAATGTGAGGAGAGGAAGGAATGTGAGGGAGCTCTCGGCTCGTTTTCCTCTCCGGCTACTCTAAACCATAGAATGGGGTGAGCCACTAACCGTTTCTGCCAGTCCGCACGCATGAAGACCCCCACTCCCAGTCATAACTGTCCCGATTCCTCGTCACACCATCATGCACACTTAAGTGTGTCCTTTTTTAAATGTGTCCTTATTATTGACATTTGAAAAACCAAATGCACTTGAAATTCCCTCCAAAGTTGCACAAGTGGTAACACCAAAAAGGGGAAATAGTGCTACCACCAATACGTGCTTTGACCCTTGAATCACATAGCTAGTGTGAGGATGTAGCATGTGGCATCCACTAATTGAAACTGGCCAAGGGAGCTTCCTTGTCCTCTTTGTAGACACCATAACCTTCTCCATCTCAAAAGAACCTGAGACTAGGTAGTGTCCAAATGTACCAAAGTAATTCATGTTATTATTTTATTTTATTACCTCTGATAAGGGGTTTAGGTAAAAGTGATAAACCTAACAAATAAACACACACAATGATACAGAGGGTTTTCAAGTAGTGACAACCATCCTCCCCTCCACACACACATGTATCTCTTCCTCCTCCCCCCCCCCCAAAAAAAAGAAGAAAATTGAGAGACATACTAAAGCAATACCTATTTTTTTTAAAATAAAGAAAGTAGTTGCATTTATTTGTGACACCAACATCGTCACTTGAAATGCCCTTTTGCAACTTGTCTTATAAGAGTCTCCAAGCAACATTTTCAAAGATTTATTCCAGGGGCATTGCTTGGATGGTCATATGGATTGGTATTCTCCCAAGGCTTTGGCCTATGGAACAGCCTCATCAACATACTTGTAACTATACCGCATGGCACTAACTTAATTGATCCAACAATGTACTCAACTTTGCCAATTCACTACTCAACACACTTGAGCTAATAATAATTTCGGCTCTCTTGATGGGCACATAAAAATCCATAAATAAATCCTAATGAACCCATAATGCGGCACTGTTATCTTGCTCTAGCACAATGGTGGTAGATGATGTTGAAGTCTCAAACACCATATATGTTGGTAAAACTAGGATGATGCTTGAGATAGAACCTATTTTCCCATGGACCAAATGACTTGGTCAACAATTAGTTTGACGATGATGTGTAAAACTTGGCCAAGCATATGGTAACTATGCCAAAATCGGCACAATCTTGAATCTCTTCACAAACTTGGTAAGTTGCATAGGTGTGATACAAGCTATTCAGTGTGGGAATGTAAAGTTTAGCATTGAATGCATTCAAATCCTCTAGTGTGAGTTGTTCACAGACACATATGTGCCTTAGTTGTGTGATTTGTGATTGGCCAAATAATTATGTCATTATATTGGAACGAGGCAAGTACGGACTCATAAGGATTTCCCATGAACCAATTACTTGGCGAAGGACATTAAATGCAACTTGGCCATGGGCTATCTAACTGTGCCAAAAGTTGCAAAGAAAACTTAGCCATGGGCTTTCTAACTGTGCTTAAAGTGGTCCAAATAGAATTTTGCAAAGAAAACTCAGCCATGCACTTGTGAGGATGTGAGAATTCCCTTCGCCAACAATAAATATGATGCATGTCCTTGGTCGAGTTAATTGGGCTGGTGGGAAAAGGCAATCAGGAGTGAGCTCACACAATATCATGGTGTGATGGTGGCGGTGGGCTACTATTGGAAACAAAAATAAAATAAAAGTGATGTTGGTGATGGAGTCTGGCAAGGTCTAGGTTGGAAAGACAAACTATTTTCTCATGCTCCTCTCAAGATCACAGGGTCCCCCTTCTATAGGATGCTTTCCACCAAATGGAAAGAGGTGTTGGAATTAATGGTTTGGGATGGATGTGGTAGGGCTTCAGGGAATTCTTTGCTATGTCTAGGGATCTAGTGGACTCACAAGTTTAATCCTCCCTTAGCTTTGCAAGATCCTAGAATAGCCAAAACCCTGAACAACAAAGGATTGATGAGATTTTCAGATTGCTGGGATGGGGCATCAGTTGGCTGGAAGGAGCTTGAGCAGTTGGAAATGGAACTTGCTTTGTCTCAGAGGCAAGGGAAACTTGTTAGATATGTGTTGGATGAGGTGCAGAAAGGTTGGACCTCCACAACATTGGATGAATCTTGCTAGGTAAGGGATTGGGCCTGGTTTAATGGATCCAAGTTGGACAGAGGTACAACCAAGACTCTGTACAATGCATTGAGAATGAGTGAGGATAATGTCATCTATTGTAATAAAATCTAGAGAGTGAGCTGGAGTTCTAGTTGTTGGAGAAGGAAATGGAAGGCAATATGGGAGATTGAAATGCCTACTAAATCTCAGGTTTTTCTGTGGAGAGTGTGCATGGGAGCCTTGCCTATTGGTTCTAAATTGGTACAGAGGAATTTCACCAGTGAATGCTGTCCCAAATGCAAGACTGCATTGGAAGATGGGAAGCATGCATTTTGGGACTGCCCTGCCATTAGGGGTTCTTGGTTTAAGATTGGGAAATGGATCCATAGTAACTTAGGGATACAAGGACAATGGGGGGGATTGGTTACTAGGGAGATGGGCAACCAATGTTGGACATGTTGATTTGATTTTGACACAGGAATTGATGTGAATGGGTTGATGCATAAGTGTATATGTATGTGTTGGTCTATATGCTTGGTTAACAAGTTGAATGGGGTAGAGCTGGTTTAGATGATTTAGGCTCTGCAGTCAACCATCACTTGATCCCTTTCCTTCGGGTGTGATTTGCACTCATATTGGGCTTTGCCTAACTGTGTGGTGTACTTCCTTTCAAGGCCTTGCAAAGTTGAAGTTGGAATCCAAACCAGTCAAATATGGACCTAAAACTAAGAGATGGTACAAGAAGGTGAAGCAAACAAGTTACACTTTTGTTGCCTTTATTGAGAACCAAGGTAACACCAGACCAACAATCAAAATCTGGTTCAAGAAAGGTGATGTGTTGGAGAAACAGGCTCCTAGGGGATGCGCCACTGAGGCTATGGTGGAAGCCTATTGCATTCTGCTTGGTTATCAGATTTCTTGGGAGAAATCATCTTTTGTAGCTGAGGATGATATATGGGATTTGATTTGTAGCTTGCTTAATAGAGGGTGATGGATAAATTAGCGGTTGTTGGTAGCCTGTTTTGTAAGGATGAAAGGATTTAATGCTTTTTGAATTATATATATATATATTGGTCCCAAAAAAAATAAAAAACAATGCACTACAAAACCAGGATAGAGGCATGCAAGACCACATAGGAAAAATGGCCTAGGTACTTGAGCGGGTGTTGGGCATTGGCAACTTGGACCTCTAAATGTGAATGAGGATGAGATGGGACGACTCTTTTGAGGTGTGAGTCACTAGCGAGCACGGAGGACCGGGCTTTTGACCGGGCCGGTATTCGCTGTAGTTCCCACGTATGACCTTAACGACGGCCCACGCTGTCGGCGGGAGATGGGGGTCCGACGTGGAACTTCCGTCGGTCATGCATGGTCCCACTTCGCTTAAAAATCTTTACAGGTAAAAAAAACGAGAATCTTGCAGGCTCACTTGTAAGCACTGGACTCCCGGAGTCTCGGTCTTGCAAAAGGGCCGCACGGACACGCCTTGCCTTTACTTCTTCCCGTCAACAAACGCTCTATCCACTCTCTCTTGCCTTTCGTCCTCCTCGTCTCAAGACTCCATGTATCAATATTTCTCGTGTGTTGGGCCCTTGCCTGAAACGAAAGTCTCATGACTTTAGCTTTCATAGCTCCACAGACGTCTTATTCCTGCACTCTCCTCTCTCTCTCTCTCTCTCTCTCTCTCTCTCTCTCGCTTGACTTGCAGCTTCTAGCCCGATCTACTGTATTAGAAGCCGGAGCTTAATTGATGCCTGATAGATCCCTTGGTAGCACGTACCTGCAGCTGCAGCTGCCATGCGTATCAGGAAGCGCTGTCCAACAGTAAATTTCAAGCTGCCGGACTTGAACCTGGCCCCGAGTACTCCAGGTGAAGATGAGGAGGCTCCCTTGCCATCTCACCCGTCCGATCTATTATCCGTTTGCCAGTACCAGCGGGTTCTTGCTCAGAATGGGCCCTTCGACGGAGCGCATGTGGATGTCTCTCGTGTTGTTAGTAGCGCCCCTTTGCAGCGTGGTTTCACAGGTACTTCTACTCCTGCTGCGACTAGGGTTTCTCAGAGGGCCACAGTTCTATCAGTAACCACAGCTGGGAAAGAGGAGATGGGGCAGACGACGTCGATCTCATCCGAGAGAGAGCTAATTCAGGCCGAGAACAGCTTTCCTGAACTAGACGTTGCGTGGGATGGGATTGTGCAGAATGTTGATCATGATTATACTCAGAAGCCTTCAGCTAGGACTCCGAAATTGGGATTAAGCACCGTTAATTATAATAATCAAGGGGATCATCGGATGAACTCAGAGGTGGATTACTGCAGCTGGACCACTTTGGAGGAGGAACATCATCAAGAATCAACGTCTGCTGCTGCGGAGAGCGCCTCGCAGGTAGCAATTTCTTTTTTGATTGTGGACGTCTTGACATTAATTCTGGCACTCGAAAAGAGAAAAGAAGAGCTTGTTCTAAGCAGTACGGGAAACATCTAGGATATAATTGTTTTTCTAGGTGGCAATCCAACCAGGACACCAGCCATGCTTAAGCCCAATCACATCACATTGCACTCATATTCTTTTTTAATGCCACTTTTAACACCCCTGCAAAATCTGTTTTGAGATCCACACATCAATGCACCGGAGTTCCCCGTTAATTAATTAATGCTGTCCCTCCCTCTAGACTCTCACAGACATATAGAGACCCATTGCATCTCTCAGTGCTCGCTCGGTCAATGTAATCTTTTCTTACAAGGTTTGCAGACCTGCGCGGCGCTTTGTTTTTGAGAAAAGAGCAGCAGGGAGAGATTTCCCCCACGGGTGCATCATGATGTTGATTCAATCTTTCTTACGGGTTTGCGTTGCCTTTGAGAATTTAAGAGCAGGAGCGAGATTTGCCCCCACCCAAGCTCAAGCCTTATGGTTGTCTCCCCCTCACAGTGCTCACATATTTACAAGCTCATCCTGATTAAGTCTAAGTATTGCCTTTAATTTTAAGGGAAAACAAAAACATTTTTTTTTTCAAGCACTGCCCCTCTATGTCTCTATCCATGCACATGGAATTTTAGAAAACGTGTGTAAAAGCCCTTATTCTACTAATCTCTCTCTACCCAGGTCTACCACCTTATAGCAATTTTACAAGTGTACAATTAAGTTACCCTTTTATATTATTTTTGCATAAAATGTAACTCGGTTAAATTTATCAAAAGTATGCCAAAATCGATACATTTAACTAACTAAACTTAGCCATCAAGATAAACAGAACATATGTTCATGGGAATGCAAGGCTTTTTCGTGCGGTTAATGATTTTTTCCCCACCATGATTTTGCAACCTGCAGCTGGTCCACATAGAAAGCTCAGCGTATCCCTTTGATTATCAAGATATACACGTCTACGTTGTAAATAGAAAGCTCTCACTTTAATCGCGCTATTTGTTACTATTTGCAAAATTTTGTATCAGTATATTTATGGTCATCTTTCTCATCCCTTCTCAATTATACCTACGTTTTAATTAATACAGTTTCACATCGAATTGGGACGACTAGAAACTGGTGCCGCGAGGAGCATTTCTAGAAGGTACGATCAGACCATGTGCTACTATCTTTGATCAGCCTTGATCAAGGCTTTGCATAAAATCGTAATTATAAATAAACGTCGTCATTTTGCTTGAGGTCAGGTAATCACAGAAATGAAGGTGGTGGGTGATAAGGATTGTAACATAATTATTATATGACCAAAAACTTCAATGGTGACAGTACAGTACCTGTTTGTAACCTTGCTGAGCTAAGATCGATCCTTGCGAGATTAGACACATGTGGTTTCTCCACGTGATAATGCTGTAGGTAGCTCACACAAACATGTATGTGGCTAATAAATTAACTGCATGCGAGCTGCTATGATTTGAGTACAGGCAGAGCCCGAAGCGCAGCTTCAATACATCAGATCGCCATGTTAAAGCCATGGAGCAGTTTGCTTCTCATCCTAGGGGGGCCTCAGGTATCTCTCTCTCTCTCTCTCTCTCTCTCTCATAAACGCCTACAGACTAACTGCTCTCTTCTTTCATAGAGTTTGTCAATATGCTTAAGAAGTTCTCGTTGGTAATTCGTCTCATGTCTAGGCCATGCAAAGGAGGACCTGATGATGATGAAGGCGGTACAGCAATCAGCTCAATATCCCATGGCGCAGCTGGACACGAGTGCAACTTTCACTCCCAAAGGTGGTGATGTAACCGTAGGTAGAAGCCAGCAGCAGCAGTGCGGCCGAGCCGACCGGAAAGAGGAGGATCAGCTGCAGAAGCAGCGGTGCGGGCGGACAGACGGCAAAGATTGGCAGTGCAAGAACATGCGAGCAGTGGGCGGGCGGACAATCTACTGCGAATACCACCAAGCCAAGGCGAGGGAGAACCATGCCAAGAACTCAAAGAGGCAGCAGCACCTGCATCTGGGGACTAGAAGGCGCACAAGAAAGAATACAGCCGTGCTGCCGAGTTCTATTCTGAGAAGCGGTTGCGATGACGAGCATACGTTGCAGCAGCAGCTGAGGAAGACAAAGAACGAGATCAGAATGAAGAAGACCAAGAAGAAGAGATCCCTGCATGAAATACTCACTCAGCAAGTGGAACATGTCGCCCTAGAAGAAGTTTTGGAGGGCATCAACATGGATCTGGGTTGCCACGTACCGTCGGGACTTGGCTTTTTATATCTGCCCACCCCAGGCCTTAAATTTGAAGCCTGAGGTAAGGCTTCATTGATAATAAAATGAAGCCTTGAGGTCGACTAATGGGCTTCAAATTGAAGCCTTACAAATATTTTGGGATTCGTAGTCTCTCTCTCTCTCTCTCTCTCTCTCTCTCTCTCTCTCTCTCGCACACACACGCACACGTACATACACACACCATACACCCATACATGTACACACATACACAAGCTAAAAGTAGATGTAAAGTACATGGAGATCTATACTCAAATAATACATTTCTCTCTTTGACACATACACACACCACATGCATGTACGAACACATACACACGCTCGAAAGAGATGTAAAGAACATGTAGATCCAAAATCAAATAATACAATAGACTCCTACATTATAAGAAAAATAGTTTATGAGCATTTCACAATTTTCATCAATGGTCAAATCTTGGAAACATAAAAAATAAAAGAAGCTCATAATTTATGATGGAAGCTGAAAGCTAAACAAACATAAGAGGAACCATCTATCCTCTTCTTAATGGTTTCACAAAATAGAAAAAGTAAATTCTACTTGGGTGCATCATCAAACCTGGTGGCATGTTCTTCTTGCTTTCACAAGCTCCCATGTTTTATACACTTCCTCCTAGTCAATGCATGCAGAATTTGGCGGCCCAAGTAATGACACTCTCATGAGTGCTTCCAAAGTTTCAACTTTCAAGCATTGACGTTGGTTGCTCTTGATGAGGTTTTGCTTAGACAAACCCCTTTCACAAGGCACTGATGAAATGGGAAGCACTAAAATTGCTTGCCATAATCTCACCATGTTAGGAAAGGTATCACATTGTGAAGTACACGAGAAGACTTGCCATGCATCCTTGAAAGGCATTCCACCTGATGAAATGGGAAGCACTAAAATTGCTTGCCATAATCTCACCATGTTAGGAAAGGTATCACATTGTGAAGTACAAGAGAAGACTTGCCATGCATACTCGAAAGGCATTTCACCACATCCAATATACAGCCTGCTCACAAACTTTGAAAGCTCCTTTTTGCATCCCTCCACATCTACCACTTTGTCTCCAAGTTTGGCTAACAGCCTTGACAACCAAATACGAGTTATCTCCTCTCTAGTTTTATCATCACGAGGATAATACATGGGACTAAATAATTTAGTCGCATTAAAAAAATACATGTTTGGAAACCTGTCATTAATGCAATCAATCAACTTTTGCACAAATTCTTTTACCATAACAATACATGCATCCAAAGTGCCATATGTCGCATCCAACACATTACCATCCTTGTCTTTTCCAGGCATACAATGATACAAAAGCACATGCACATAATCTTTTCCATCATGATTTGTGTGATGTAGCATACCATCTCGAGTTCTTTCCATGAACTCTTTTACATATTTGGTATCTTTGCCAAACTGTGTACCCAAAAACTTTGTTTTGATTGAGGATATTGTTTCCTCAATGTAGGTGGTAAAAGAAGAGATGTCGCTTGTTTCTTTTTTTATAAACTCTTTATTAAGAGCATCCAAGTCACAAAGTACATCTGCAAGCATGTGTCTCCAAAATAAAACTTTGTAGACTCGAAGCTTATCATACCAACCTTTGGCACCTTCTTGCCAAAAACTCAATATAGCAAGAAGTAACTTTGTTAATCGTTTCATAACAGCACCTCTAGCAAGCCATCGTATCTCATGGATTTGTAAAACCTCTAACACATAAATATTCATTTCACGTAGGAGATTTTCAAACTTCTTATGCCTCACACTAGAGGCACTAATCCATGAGTACACTTTGTTTGCAATTTTATCAATGTATGACAAGCATGGAAAGCACTTAGTTGCATCAAGAACTGCTAATGCCTCCCTGTGCGCAACACAATGGATATGCCTACTAAACGTTGCAAATCAAGTCCAGCATGAGAAAGTGCCTTTATGATTACATCAAATTTTGTTTGTGCACATCCATCCGCAACCACAAGAAGTCTCATAAACTCCACTTTGCATATTTCCATGCCTTCATTGCCTACCAAAAATGCAACATAGATAATCAAATGTTTCTCTAGCCCCCTATCTGTGGTCTCATCAACCATGAGAGCATAGAATGGGCTTGACAAGAGTTCACACATATGTAAATCACATAAATATTTAGAGATGGAAAAAATGAATTCTTTGCCTGCCATAGTGTTGGTGTAAGTACCAAACAATTTTTTGGGTGGCGTATTGTTAACTTCCAAATCATGTGCAAGTTCACATAATGCTTCAAACTTCATAATTGCAAGATCTTGTTTTGCAATAAAATAAGCCAATTTCATGCATGCTATAACCCAATTTTTGGATTTACCTTTCATTACACTAATATGTTTGGGCATCTTCACATTGTTTTCATTACACCATCTCAAGCGGGAAAAGCCAAGCTCTTTAGAGAGGTGATGCTTCTGGATAGCACCAACCTGAATGATTTTACAGCCCTTTCCTCTACCCCAAGGACCCTTTGCTCTATACTTTTCACACCACGTGCATTTTATACGCTCTTTCTCTCCATCTACAAAACAAGTTTCAAAAATTTGTAGGGACCCTCCCATTCTTTTCTATACTTATGGATAGATGGCTTTTTCGTTAAGGACTCTCCTGTGTTTATCTCTACTAATGGAAGTGATGTTTTGGTTAATCCAAACATTTCCACATCATCAAGCATCTCATCCTCTCTGTCCTCAATCTCCTCATTACCCACATCATCATCACTACAATTAGGCATTCCAAACAATTCATACTCCCACTCCCTCTTTGATGTACTTGGGGTACATGCTGTAGCTTGAGTTTTAGCTTTAGATTGTGCTTTAGGAGCAGGTTTAGCTTGAGCTTGAGCTTGAGCTTGAGCTTTTGGTGGAAGAGTGTAGGCTGATTCATTACTAGTTCACCAACATTAAGAAAAGTCATATTTAGTATGTGTACTTAGTCACTAATATGAAACTTCATTCTAAGTAGGCTAAGTTCATATAATCACAAGTAAACATAGACGTTTAAATATGGAATACGTGGTAATAGATCACTTACTTGGCCAATCCAAGTGTCCTGTCTTGATGCGTATGTCGTATGGCGAGATTAGCAACACCAAGAGCTCTTCCAAATCGTCCTTAACTTCATCTACATGACAATATAAAACAAATATAGTTGAGGTATTTTATCAAAATTATCGCTTTCTTTCTCTCTCATACACACACATGCACACGCACGCACACATATATATATTATTGTCTACGTCAGGGATTTCATATTCACGTGATCACAGCCTTTTTTCTTGTGATCACAGCTATTGTTCACAAATCTCAATGTTCACAAAATTCACAGTTCTCAAATCCTAGAGGGTGGGATGACCTGGTAACCCACAATTGGCCCGCCGGGCTACAAGTCTAGACCGCCGGGCCCGCCGGGCGCGCAGAAGCCCGCCGGGCCCGCCTCCCGGCCCGGCGGGCTATATTGTAGTATAAAAGGGTGGTCCAGGGGGTCACTGTTCACAGAATCTTCCTTGTACTTGGTGTCAGTGGTGCTAGTGTGATCAATTTGAGGTAATTTTTAAGTTGAAAGTGTTGGTGTCATTTAATTTTTTGCATACGCTTAAGTTTAACGTTGTTTGTGATGCATGTGCATGTGTCGTTAAATGTTAAGAGGCCCGCTGCAGATGGCCGAGCGATTGGCTAGGTCTGCTGATGTGCACTCTTAATATTTAACTTATGTAGAAGTTTTCGTTGTGGCACGGTATCTGCAAATGGTCGGTTTACTGACTAGGTTTGCAGTTACCAAGTTACAATGCGGCTTTGTTTTTGTTAAATGCTTTGAGAGCCCGCTGCAGATGGCCGGTTTACTGGCTAGGTCTGCTGATGTGCGCTCGTAGCATTTGACATGTGTGATGCTTTGCTACTTAGTACGGTATCTGCAGATGGTCGGTTTACTGACTAGGTCTGCTGACACCAAGCTATGTGGTGAAGTTTGTTTTTGTTATTTGGTTTGATAGTCATCTGCAGATGGTCGGTATACTGACTAGGTCTGCTGACGATGTGTCAAAGCATTTAACTTGTGCCATAGTTTTCATCTTAATGCAATATCTGCAGATGGTCGGTATACTAACTAGGTCTGCTGACGTCAAGTTAAGTCGTAAACTTGTGTTTTGTGTTTGTTTTTGACGATGAATGTGATTATTTAGTTTGCATGACATGAGTCATAAGTGTGTTGGATGTAGAAATCTCTTAGTTAGCTTACAAATAGCATTTTTTGTGGTTATAAATGTTGCAACTATTTGTCAATTATATTGTGCAGATTGATGGCGACGCTTGCACTTACTCCTGAAATCAAGAAATCAATTCGTATCAAACTCGTTACCTTCATTAGTTGCTTGTCACCTAATCACATCGAGGGTATTGTGTCTGATAGGAATCGATTTGAGCAAATATTAGGTGAGGTTGTTCGCGCAGTGAAAAATATCCATGTGGGTGCTGATGGAGCAGCCATCAAGCATTTTGTTACTAGCATTGTGGGCAACATGCCTAGATGCGCTGTTGACCTAGGTGACGACAGACCAGCGGAAACAAATGAATCCAAGCTGGAGCACTTCCACACAAAATGGAAGGTAGAGAAAGAGAGGTCCAAGCGTGCAAAGGCCATAGACACCCAAGCTATCCTGAGCAAGAGAGCTCGCAAAGAGCTGGACCGGCCTGCTGATGAACAAGAAGATTTATCATCTGGTGCACGTGAGGTCTCTAAAGGCACCCACTTGCAGCGCACAAAGCATAATACTAACTGCAGCATGACAATTGGGTTGCCTGCAGAGGCCATCATCACAGAAAAGAAGATGGGCTCTGGATCGTACGGCGTTGTACATAAATGCCATATTCAAGGTGTCTCCTGGTTTCCAGAAGGCATTTCTTATTGTGCAAAGCAATTCCTTGGAGTCGAAGGGCTCAATTGAAGTCTTTTGCTTAGGAGGCTTCAATCGACCTAACCCACAGGGGCATAGTGCGCGCCATTGGGCACACAAGGAAGGAGCCATGGATACTGCTCTTCCCCCTCTTTAATGGGGGAAGTCTTGGAGATATAATGGAGTGTGTTCCGCCTCCTAAGGGGACCCTCAGTTCCATGCTTGCTGTGCAGGCAAAGGCAACAGATACAAGAAAAAACAAGTGGCTCCTCATGAAATGGAGCGATACAAGTCTTTGATCACTACAAGAGGTTGAGGACATACTGACGCCAAAATACCGACGCAAATGTCGAACGTCGGTATGTCCGTCGTCATGTTGGAGGAGACAAGTATGGCGGGGTTTTTTTAAATTTTCATTTCCCGTCGCGTATACCGACGCCTATACCGACGCTTATTCCGACGCCGATACCGACGCATATTCCGTAGCATATACCGACGAATATTCCGACACATATTCCGTCGCATATACCGGCGCTCGTAAGTTTTTCACAGCCGAGAGCCTATTTTCTGGTTTTTCGCAGAGGGTGCGCTAGTAATCAAGCGGAAGAGGTAATTTCTTTCCCTCTTCTCTCTCCCTCTCTCTCCTCTTTTTTCCTCTCTCCTCTTTTCTCCTTCATTCTTCTTTTCTCCTCTTCTCCTTCTCCTAATATGTTATTGCAATTGCTTTTAGTTTTTAATTGAAAAATTAAGACATTTAGGGTTTTGTGTTTTTTTTGGCTCTCTATGCATGTTGAGATCTAGAGCTCTCTATGTATGCATAGATCTCCTAATGCATGCATAGAGATTTTAGGGTTTTGTATTAGTTCTTTTTTTGTGTTTAATTTACTAATTAGTTTGTTTAATATTTTGTTTTGCAGCTCTTTCACCTCACCAATCTTTCACCAATCCTCGAGCTCTCCTTCAGCTTTGCGAAAAAGAGGTAGATCCTCTTTTGATTTTTCTTGTTTATGCTATTTCATATGAATTTTTGCATCCTTGTTTTATGGTTTAGGGTTAGTTTTGGGTTCTTGTAAGCTTACAACACAAAGGATTAATTTAATATCTATGCATAAAACCTATAATAAGCTTGCAATCTTTATTATCCATGTACGAAAAACAAGATCATGTTTATTACACCATTGGGTGATGGGATTAAGGGTTAGCATAGTGCATAAGGCATATAGCATAGAGCTTATGCATAGAGCTTATGCATAAGTCTTGCATAGAGCGTATGCAAGAGACTTATGCATAGAGCGTATGCATAAGACTTATGCATATGACTTATGCATAGAGTTTATGCATATGGCTTATGCATAGAGCGTACGCATAAGACTTATGCATATGGCTTATGCATAAGGCTTATGCATAGAGCGTGTGCATAAGGCTTATGCATAGAGCGTAATTGCATAGAGCGTGTGCATAAGGCTTATGTTTAAGGGATTAAGGGTTAGCATAATAGTGCATAAGGCATATAGCATAGAGCTTATGCATAGAGCTTATGCATAAGTCTTGCATAGAGCGTATGCATAAGACTTATGCATAGAGCGTATGCATAAGACTTATGCATATGACTTATGCATATGGCTTATGCATAGAGCGTACGCAGGTAGACTTATGCATATGGCTTATGCATAGAGCTTATGCATAAGGCTTATGCATAGAGCGTGTGCATAAGGCTTATGCATAGAGCGTGTGCATAAGGCTTATGTGAAAGGGATTAAGGGTTAGCATAATAGTGCATAAGGCATATAGCATAGAGCTTATGCATAGAGCTTATGCATAAGTCTTGCATAGAGCGTATGCATAAGACTTATGCATAGAGCGTATGCATAAGGCTTATGCATATGACTTATGCATATGGCTTATGCATAGAGCGTACGCAGGTAGACTTATGCATATGGCTTATATGAAAGGGATTGTTAAAATGCAATTGCAAATGCCTTGATTGTGGTTAACAAATGCTTATGCAAATGCCATGGTGAGGGCATTGTGAATTGTTAATTTCCAATGGAGCTTTTGGATGATGGATTGAGGCATGAGTCCATGCTTTATTGCTGAGTTCTAAATTGTAAAAGGGCATGAGTCATGCTCAATGCTTGTAAGCCAACAAACTTGTTCTATCATTTGATATTATCCACATCATTTTGTACCTACACTCACCATTGCAACCACTTCAAGTTTCTATAGAATCTAGCAATGTGTAAGGGTACCTTGGCATTGGTTGGAGAGGCCAAGGGGAGAATGGCTTGAACTCTTTGTGCCGTGATTGCTTGGTAAAGCGGTACGAAGGGGGATTAGGTACACCGGTGTGAAGAAATGGCCTCAACCTTCACCTTGGAGGAAAACTCGGTGAAGGGGTGAGAAGAGCTTGGCCGGGAGATCGGCAAGCTTCAACGCGCGTCCTCAACAATCCTCACCATCGACTTTGTGGATGCATTTGGGCAATGGGACCCCTTTTCTGTCATATTGTGTGGATATTGCAAATGCATATGATCTTTCATGACATTGTGGGATGCAAAGAGTATTGCGTACAAGTTTTAAGAAGTTGCATTTTCAATTGAGATTTGGTTTCAATTACAAAGGAGACTCTGGCGGAATTTACAAAACCGTAATTCAATCCTAGGGTTTACGCATAAGACTTATGCATAGAGCGTGTGCATAAGACTTATGCATATGGCTTATGCATAGAGCTTATGCATAAGACTTATGCATAAGGCTTATGCATAGAGCTTATGCATAAGTCTTGCAGCCTTATTATGCAAGCTTATACTTATAATATGCATTTAGATTATTGCATAAGGTCTTTATATATAAACAGCTATTTATGAATAGAGATAGCTTCTCTCTCCATCCTTGTGCAAATTCTATTTACTTTTGTATGGAGAGGAGATAAGCTGATTTGTGTTTAACGAGCTGCATATACATGTTATCTTGCTAGATGGAGCCTCTCAATCTTGAAGAGAGAATAGCGTGTCCATGCATGCGATGTAAGTACCAAATCTTTCGAAAACGAAGGATTTGCAACGAGCATGTTCATGATGCTGGAATATTTCCAATGGAGCGCTTGCAAAATTTACGGTTTCAATCGTACAACCAAGCAAGTGTGCAGCCGCATCTTGATAACATTGCGCCTGTGAATTCTCGTCCCCAACAAAGGATGAGGATATCGCAGGAGGGAGTGACAGAGGGAGCTCAATTAACAGCACCCGAGGGAATGGAAGAAGGTCCAATGGAAGAAATGTTGGATGCCTTCATTGAGCAACAAGAAGCTCTCTTCGAGGAGCATGAACATGAAGATCATCAACCACGACATTCTCAACGGTCAAATTATGAACCAGAGGAAGAGGCCATGCGTAAACTTGCACGCCTTCCATTATACAATGGTGCCAACATATCTGTATTGCGTGCATCTCTTACGATGCTAAATTTGCAGTCAGTTTTTGGATGGTCTAATACAAGTGTCACTGAACTATTCAAGTAAGGTCTTTTTTTGGAGATTACACCTACTGTTGAAATGTTAAATTATCAACTTGTACTTGAGAAAATCTTAATAGTAACGATCAGATACTGCCATACTTGCAGGCTTTTGAAAGATCAAATATTGCCCCCTGGCAACGAGATGCCTCCATCTCGTGCAGATGCGAAGAAGTTATTGAAATCCATAGGCATGGATTACAATAATATTCATGCTTGTCGCAATGATTGTTGCCTCTTCCGCCATGAATATGAGCATTTGCAAGAATGTCCCCATTGTGGCTCTAACAGATATAGAGAAGATGTTCAGGGGGAAGCTGTCCCGGTAAAGGTTCTCAGGCACTTTCCAATCATTCCAAGGATAAAAAGCATGTTCAGGTGCAAATCAATAGCAAGCTTGATGACATGGCATGCCACAACTCGATCCACAGATGAAGTGATGCGTGTGCCTGCAGACTCACCCGCATGGAGACACATTGAAGAGAAATGGCCGGCTTTTAAGGAAGAACCTAGAAACCTCCGTCTTGGCCTAGCAATGGATGGTGTAAACCCTTTTGGTTTAAGGAGCTCTTCATGGAGCACATGGCCTGTTTGCCTTGTGAATTATAATCTTCCGCCATGGTTAGCAATAAAGAAAGGTCATCTGTTGCTCTCATTAATAGTTCCAGGAAAGTACAAGGTGAAGAACATGGATGTATATTTGGCACCACTTATTGATGAGTTACGCACCTTGTGGAACGGAATTGAAGTGAAGGACATGTCAAAGCAGCAGAGTGGCCAAAGACTTACAACTGTGCAAGGTATTCTCATGTGGACAATGCATGATTGGCCTGGCTATGGAGAATGCTCAGGTTTGGCTATATCGGGTTACAATGCATGTCCTGTATGTGGTCCTCGACTTGATTCAAGATACTCAAAAGCATTACGAAAGAATGTCTACCAAGGACATGTTAGGTATCTGCCAGAAAATCATGAATTGCGGGATGGTAATCTAGGAAGACCTCCTCCAAGTACATTGAAGGCAAGCGATTGGAAGATCAAATGGGAGGAATGTGGCAACTTGGCATGTCCTGGGATGAAGAGGCTCTCTATCTTTCACCAACTCCCCTATTGGGGTGATCTCCTTATAAACCATTTGCTTGACCCGATGCATATTTTCAAGAATGTAGCTGACATTCTGTGGAAGACCATGACAGGAAAAAAGGATACTAAAGGCCAAAGGGATGACTTGGAAGAGATTGGTTGTATGCAAGAGTTGTGGGCTCGCACTAGACCCAATGGAAAGGTGCTACTTCCAAGAGCCCCATGGGTTTTTAGCAAGATGGAGGAACAACAAGTCAAGAGGACAATTTCAGAGTTTCGGACTCCGACAGGTTGTATGCATTGCTTGAAAAGTGCATTTACAAAGGATGATGATCTTAGTGGTCTCAAGAGTCATGATTGGCACAAGTTTCTACAATTTGTGCTACCCATAGCAATAAAAGATTGCCTCACTGAAGACATTAGAGCTACTATCTATAAGATTGGCACATTGGTGCGCTGGATTTCTTCAAAAGAGATAAAGAGAGACACTTTGGAGACAGCGCGTTTAAACTCCATAGAGGCAGTCTGCATGGTAGAGAAGTTTTTCCCTACAAGTTTATTAACAATCCAGATGCATCTGCTAGTTCATGTTGTAGATGAGGTTGCAGTTGCTGGAACAGTCCATTCAAGATGGATGTTCTTTTTGGAGAGGTTTATGAAGACATTAAAGGGATTTGTTCGCCAAATGGCTCGCCCAGAGGGTAGTATGTCAGAAGGGTGGCTGATACAAGAGTCCCTTGTTTACATCACTGAATATTTAAGTTCCTCAGATCCAGAGATACCTCGACTATGGTCTCAAGAGTCCAACAGGCGAGTCATTGGTGAGGAACCTCAAGGCCAAGGCATTAAGAGAAAGATGGATAACACTTTGAGAGAAAAAATCAACAAATTTTGCATCTTGAACTCTCATGTAATGGAGAAGTGGATTGAGACATATGAAGCTCTCAAGCGACAGCGAGTACAAGATCGTTTAAGTTTCAGAAGGAATCGCACTACAAGAAATCTCCCATATCCAGAAGGTATGCAAGCTCTTCCGGACTTTCCCACAGGTAGATGGCTAGAAGCTACAATTTTAGAAGCCAAACGTGCTGGTTTACCTATAACAGAGGAGGAGGAGGAGCTTACAAAAGGATGCGATTGGCATGTAAGTGTTTAAGTTCTACATGTCTCTCATTTTTTCCTCTACATGTCTCTGTGTTTGATTCTCCATCAACAAACTTTTTGTGCTCATTGTAGTATCACAAATATGGGGCGTTTTGGTCACATGGACGTCATTTTCGAGTAGAACGAATAGACCAAAGAAGATCAACCTTTGATTGTGGTGTCACAGCACAGTTTGTTCAAGAAAGTCGTGCAAGTGCAAGTGATGATAACACAATTACTGGAATGCTTGATTACTTTGGAACCATTCAAGATATATTGAAGGTTGGCTTCAGAAGTTTTGAGTTGTTTATCTTCGATGTGAAGTGGTTCAAGGTAATCATGAATGGGCCACATGCATCTGTACGTAGAGACAAGAGTGGCCTCATCCAAGTGGACTCCACAAAGGTATGGACCGATCAGCAAGATACTTTTGTGCGCCCAGAGCATTGTGAGCAGGTTGTCTTTAAAGCGGATCCAAAAGATCCACGCTGGCTGTTTGTGGTTCAAGTCGCCCCCCGCAGCAAGCAAATTTTTGAAGAATTTGAGCTACAACAAGGTGATGTGGATGCACAGGGTAATGGAGAGCAGCAAGAACAAGCCGATATCAACAATGAAGAGGAGCAAGCAAATGAAGAGAAGGAACTAGAGCAAGATCCAAATGAAGAGGTGCAAACGAAGGAAGCTGAAAATCAAGTTGAGGAAGAAGACATAGATGATGAAGACATCCTTCATCAAGGAACTTTTAATGATGAGGATGCTGAAATGTGCATAGACATAGATCTCTTTGGGGCTACTGATCTTAATGAGGATGATAGAATAGATAATGATTTATAAAATGATGTATCTTAATGATTATGCAAATAGTTATGACATATTTGTAATGGTTTTATGACATTGAAGGTCCATTCATTGTTTACCATTGTTAATGTTTACCATCATAATCACTACTGTAGGAGCAAGTTGATATAGTTTTACCAATGTTGTTTATCAATGTTAATGTTTATCTTATGGTTCTTTCATTCATTGTTTACCGTGTAATTTTCATTCCGTACAAGTTTGTCATATGGTTTTTTGTCCAACAGGCCATGGGTGACTCACCGCCCTACGACTACAGTCCAGATTTCTCATTTAATCCTACACCGCAGGGCATGAGTCCCCAGCAGTTATATGGTTTTCTTTCGTCCATGACTCCAGAGCAGAGAGCCATGGCTCAGAGTTTTTGGGGTTCTGGAGCAGGGACATCTGCCTCACCATCTGGATTCCCGACGCCAGTTCCCACACCCGTGGGTACGACAGCAGCTCCCACACCTCGTACCACACAGCCTTCCACTCCTGTTACAGCTCGATCTACCACGTCTTCACATAGACGGCGCTCACGTAGTAGGTCTTCAGGTGGAGGTTGTTGTGGTGGTAGTGCCACAGATGCTGTGACACCACCACCACGTGAGCGTCGTCCTTCGCTCTCATCTGTTGATAGCACACCCATAGGGTCACCTTCCACTCCCTGGGGTGCACATGACCATGACAACAGCAAGATTTACACAATTAGGGATGGGGCACCAATAATGGATAGTGCAGGGAAGGCAATGAAGACACGCATTCGACAATTGTGCACTATACAGTTTCATGACTCTGTCATGACTAAATGGGATCAGCAAGACAAGGGAAAGAAAAATTATATAAACACAAAGATAAAGCAAGAGTTCCAGCCATCTGACCCTATGAATGTCGTCTCTAATGAGTGGATACAGTATACAGCTCGCATTTTGATGGGGCATCGTAGGTCAGAGGCGAGGGACGCATTCAGAGAGGGGAAGGAGAAACCTGTTTGGCTAGATGACAGGGAGTGGGCAGCCATTGCTCAGGAGCTCACCGAGACACCAGACAGGTTTCAACAACAAAGAGAGGCGGCAAGGGCAAGACTGCAAACAATAGGGGCTTCTCATCTCGGGAGTGGTGGTTACGAAACCATGCGCCATGAATTCGTAAGTGTTTGTAGCAATTTTATTTATTTGAATGTATGTATGTGGGCTAAATGTTGATTTTTTAAAAGTTATAATTGTTAATCGTGTGTGCAGGAGTTGGCCATGAATCGCCCACCAAGCAGGCGAGAGGAGAAGTACGCTCACAAACATGGCCTTGTGGCCTTGTTTGAGATGCTTGAAGAAGAAGGAGAGACCGTCAATTGGGAGGCATTACCATGATGTAAGATGACCTTCAAACTAATGAAATATGATCAAAACATTCTTGAGTATTAATGTTTAATTTAATTTCTTGTTTGTCGATATCAGGAAAATATGCAAACGAGCACGGTTGTTTTTGTGCTCTATTGTAGACAGAATGGTGCTGTCTGTCTGCTGTTGTTGATCCTGCTCATTGCAGGCAGCTAGGCAACAGCCAGGCAGCACTATTCTGCCCAAAAAAAAATTTCTGCTACAGCGTCGGTATTTGCCCTGGTATCAGCGTCGGTATAGGGGCCGGTTTATCCGTCGGTATACAAGTCGGTATAAAGGCCGGTTTAAGCGCCGGTATTACCCCCGGTTAGCCGTCGGTATAGGCGCCGTTATCTGCGCCGGTATTACCCCCCGACAGATATACCGACGCTACGATACCGGCGCTTATACCGATGACGAGGCTTTTTTAGACCCCGTTAAATAGCGCCGGTACAAGCCCCGGTATTAGGCTAATATGTAGTAGTGGATTTTTCATGCTCCCGAGCTTATCTGTGCCCTTGTGAATACCATGGCCTTTGCACATGCTGAAGGGATCATCCACAATGATTGCCACCCCTGGAATATAATGATAGATTTCACCAAAGAAGGGGTGCCACGGGTAGGCATCATTGACTGGGGTCTTGCATTGAGGGATGGGATTGAGTTCAAACCCACAAATATCGCCAACAAAGCAGAGCACGATCAACGCCCCTGGAGAGCCCCTGAGCTCGCAGATGTAAGGTCCCCTTGTCCATGGAGCAATGCATCAGATGTCTTCTGCTTGGCTTGGGTGATTGAAAAGTTTACATTATTTTGTGCTGAGTTTGCAGAAATGACCAAAGTGCCGTGGGTGGGTAAAACTGCCATCCACACAAATTTGATTAAGGAATGGACGGCTGCCTATATGACGCCATCAAAGGAAGATAGGAAGACCATGGCAGATTTTGAGGAGCAATTGAAGAATTTGGAAGTGTCACCTGCTGCATGCTTACGTCCACTATCTGAGATGACACCACACTTATTTTAAAGCCTCTTGTAAATGATATGTTTTGGTTGGCTATCTATTCCATGACCTGCCTTTAATCGACTGACACTATTTTGGTCCCAATTGTTAAATATTATTTTGATCCCAATTCTCTCTCTCTCTCTCTCTCTCTCTCTCTCTCTCTCTCTCTCTCTCTCTCTCTCTCTCTCTCTCTCTCTCTCTCTCTCTCTCTGAGTATTTGAAAATAACAAGTTTGCAGTAAATAAACATTGATTTTATAAACTTATACCTAACATCTGAAAATAACTTTAAAGCTATTCCTAAATTAACATTGATTCTATAAACTTAAAGTGTATACATACTTTTTCTCAGATGGCTGATAATAATGAAGCCGCAAAGAAGGCATTTGAACGCTTAAAGCAAATCTCGGGCACTGGCACTGTGAATGATGCGGCACGTATTGCCGGATGCACCTCCAAATGGGCACCGGCCCATGGATTACAGTATGCCCAAGTAAATAAGAATGTGTCCAAAGAGATGGTCAAGAGCATCTGGCCTGACGTCTCCAATGATGCCATAAAAAAAGGGCGCTTGAAGCTAACACAATGTAGTGTTCCTTTAATTATCGAGCATGCGGAGCGCATTTTTGTGGATGTCATGGCCCAACCCATGCATCACGGTGACTGTCCCCTCTGGTTTGCTAAAATGCTATATGCACAATTTGTGCAGAATTCAGTTGTAGACTTTAGCTCTCGACCTCCTCATCTACATGTGGAAGACATTCGGAGTGAGTCAATCACTATGCCTCGAGATGAGTTGCAACTGGCCATTCTTGGAGCCTCAATGGAAGTTCATCACACGGTTGATGAGCTTCAAACTCAAATCAACCAAATTAGAGGCACCCAAGGCCCTCAACAGACGGAAGCAGCACCAGAGTGCGGGCAAGCACCTGAAAGTTCAAGCGCTAGAGATATACTAAGAGAGAACAAGCTCTTGAAGAGACGCATAACGCAAATGGAGGAGCAAGGCCATGCAAACTCTCCTATGACGGCATTTGAACACCCGAATAGTTTGGAGCAACCACCTCTACATGGGCACGAAAGTGGCGGACCATGCCCTATTTGTTATAGTTTCTTTCACTCATGGTCTGGCCACTACACTGTCCCATGTGGGCACATGTACCACTTGACCTGTCTTTTGCAACACATGGTCAACAGTACTACGTGTGCTTTGTGCGGCAAAGAATTTCACAAAAATTTGTATATATGTTTTAAATTGGGTGCCGACTATGATCGGTTGACCAATGCACGACACATGGACGAGTTAGAGCCGCATTTAAACTTATCTCTCTCTTAAATGCAACCCTGGAATTTAACAAGATTCGGCAACTTTGTTCAAAAGATTTCCAATGCTCTCTCTCTATCTCTCTCTCTCTCTCTCTCTCTCTCTCTCTCTCGCACACACACAAACACATGCACACAGATTACTTTGGAGTGTGTCAAAACTAACATGATTTCGTATTCTAAGTTTAACATGACATGACTAAAAACCATACTCTCTAAATTGACACTAACATGTTTGATATCCAGTTGTTGCAAGACGGATTACTTTGGAGTGTCTCAAAACTAACATGATTTCGTATTCTAAGTTTAACATGACATGACTAAAAACCATACTCTCTAAATTGATCACCAACATGTTTGATATCCAGTTGTTGCAAGACGGATTACATTGGAGTGTGTCAAAACTAACATGATTTTGTATTCTAAGTTTAACATGACATGACTAAAAACCATTCTCTCTAAAATGTTCACCAACATGTTTGATATCCAGTTGTTGCAAGACGGATTACATTGGAGTGTGTCAAAACTAACATGATTACATCAAACGTGAGGAGCGTCTGCGGGTGGCTTTACTAACACCAAAATCGGGTTGCAAGTTTTCTTCTCTCTCTTCAATAAAGCACAAGTTATCGCTCGTATGTGGGACATTAGGCTCTACATCTCCATTCTCTTCTGCATCATACTCATCCTGAGTAATGTCATATGTCCACTTAGGCATCTCTTCGTTGTAATCATCTGACTCAATTGACTTCACCAATTTATCATTACAATACATATACACCAACTTCTCAGCTCTATCACTCAATAAACGATTTCTGCTAATAGAATGCACATACTTGTAACTGCTCCAATTACGTTCAGAACTAGAATTTGAAGCACATTGCGCAAGCACTCTCACAGCTAAGCGTCGCAAAGTTGGAACACTTCCCCCATTCAACATCCACCATTTCCAAGCAGGCTGTTCCTTAGCAAGCTTTTGCACAAACTCCAAGGCAAATCTACCTTCTTTCAATTTATACTTGGTTAGCTCAATTACCGCTGTTGCTTGCTCATCTGGATCTTCATAAAATCGCTCCACAACATCATAGAAATCATCGATTACCTCCTCATCTAGGGCATTCACGTCCATATGCCAGTATTCTGGGTCAAGACAATATGCAACACTATGCAATGGACTATGTGCTCCTACCCACCGAGCGCTTACATACTTGGCCAAGATATTTCTCCTTGCTCTGGTGAATGGAGGACTCCAATGCTTGACAACAGTTTTAGTGGGCTCCTCTGGGTTTGCGAGGCTTTCTTGAATGGACCACCACGCCATCCAAACCTTCCCGATATTTGGCAATCTAGAATCCAACTGGCGTAAAGCAAGCATAACTGGCATCATAACATGATAACAATCTGCTGCTTCCTCCCATAAACTACGATCCGATATCAAAGATCGCATGTACCTCACCTTTTCTTTAACCTTTTCGGACTGGTCAGCCTCCCACTCAGAGAAGCCAGCACACACAAAGGTTTCCATGACTGCATTCCTATTTCTTAGGAGAGATTGAAGCATATAAAAATTAGTGCAAAATCTGGTTTCACAAGGCACTTTAGCATAGTTTCCATGCGTTGACGATACATATCTAAAACATGTTGCCGTTTGAGCACAAATTTGACAATCTTACTTGCACTATCGATAATCTCCTTGAACCACTCTGTATCAGCATTTTTGTACCAATCTTGTAACACCAAGTTAAGGCTATGAGTGTTACAACCAAATGTATAGATATTGGAAAATCGAGATTCCAACATATGACCTGTTGCTCGACAATTAGCTGCATTATCCATAATCACTTGAAGCACATTTTCAGACCCAACTTGGTCGATAGCATCACCAATGATATCGGCGATAAATTGACCAGATTTAATTTCCCCGGAGCTATCAACAGCTTTGATAAAGCATTCCCCACGAGGACATACCAACATTACATTTATCAATGGACGTCTTTGGGCATTCGACCAACCTGCGCATCCAGACTGATTTGTGGTGTCAATTATGAGTCTTTGAACGCTTTCCCGTGTGTTGTCATAGCACTTGTCAAGTAATTGATTTCGCATGTGGTGATAAGTTGGTGGACAAAACCCAGGTCCATATTCTCCAATCTTCTTCCAAGCCATCTTCCATGAATCTTTCGTGACCATAGACAATGAAGAACTAGTAAAGAAGATCGCTTTCGCTAAAGCAAGTTGAGCATCCTCTAAAGCAGTGGCACGAAAGCTGTCAACTAGATTAGTTTGTCTGGTACGAGACATACCCACCTGAAACTCAGGAGATGCATCCATCGGTATTGAGACATCTGGACCTTGGGTGTCATTTTGGCAAGTAGTATGTGTTGGAGTCACTCCTTGGTTGGAGATCCCTCCACTTGATGCTGCCAAATTCGGCGATTGGTGATTTCTTGCACAGAGATTGGGCCTCTTGTTTTGTGATGCTTGTTTACTTATCAAAGCTCTAAGGCGCTTTGCAGCATCATCAGCTCCTGCACCCTTGCATTTACCTCCGGGATTTTTTGTGCTAGTGCCAAGCAAATGCTCCCTTATTCTGGGAGCACCCCCAGATTTTACCAAGCCACAAAAATTATACTTCCATTCGACAAATCTAGAAAGATTGGAAGCAAATTGCCATTCAGGTCCCGGTGATTTTCCTCCGCTCCTCCTCTTGCCACTTTGAGACGCAACATTCAAAGTTTGTGCTGTCATATCTCGTTGCAAGGAAACTCCACTAGTTTCTAATGGTCTGTTGCTTCGTTGGGTTGATGTGCCGCAATTAGAAGCAACCATTGTAACACCTAAACAACAATCATGCAAGATTTGAGATCCAAAACAGCCTGAGTAAAACTAAAATATGCAATTATAAAGTCTAAAACCCACTTCTTGCCAATGCAACCGAACGTTTGGTGAGATGCATTTGAGGCAATCCATCCCTAAATAGAGATGATGTCCCGAACATCTCACCACCTATATCCTCCTCTAGAGAAGCTCCTACCCAGACCAAATGGCACTCGAGTAGACCACCCAAGAGGAGGTATTGCTAGTCGACCTAAAGAAACCAAACGTTTGGTGAGATGCATTTGAGACAATCCATCCCTAAATAGAGATGATGTCCCGAACATCTCACCACCTATATCCTCCTCTAGAGAAGCTTCTACCCAGACCAAATGGCACTCGAGTAGACCACCCAAGAGGAGGTATTGCTAGTCGACCTAAAGAAACCAAACGTTTGGTGAGATGCATTTGAGGCAATCCATCCCTAGATAGAGATGATGTCCCGAACATCTCACCACCTATACCCTCCTCTAGGGAAGCTCCTACCCAGACCAATTGGCACTCGAGTAGACCACCCAAGAGGAGACATTGCTAGTCCACGTAACAAATACGATAAACATTTACAATCAAAATCTTATAAAATACAAAATATTATTAACAAGCTTCAAACAAAAATCCAGAATATTTATACTCACCTCTTGTGTCTTTTAGCCTGAGGTGAGCCACCCAAGTGCTTTGGTAAAGCACATTTGGAAGTGAGGGGAAACCCTTTATATAGGTCCCTCCAAAACAGCCAAGTTTTTGGCGCAAAAAAAAAGGCCCCGGGGCCCGCCGGGCTAGATAAGTAACCCGCCGGGCTAAACAGTGGCCCGCCGGGCCAAGCTAGTAGCCCGCCGGGAAAACCGGGATAGCAAGTTTCTCCCGGTTGTGTGAATATCTATGATATTAACAAGTGTGTGAGAGTGTTATTAACTAGTGTTATTACCACTTCGCAGTTAACGTGATCACGTGAATGAAATCCCTGGTCTACGTACATCTGTTTTAGTGTCTACGTACATCTGTTCTATGGCCTACGTACATCTGTTCTATTGTCTACGTACATCTGTTCTATGGCCTTGCAGTTATTAAATTTTTCAAGAAGTCGTTATATATACATATATAGATTTTATTTATTTTTTTGTTCCCCTAGTTTTAGTAACCAAACGACCTTGGGCACTGTGGGACCTCAAATACAAGCTTTTTTGAACTCAACTTTTTCTTTTGGGGTATGACATGATTCTAGAATCTAGACCACACAAAACCATGGACCGAGGTGCAAGTGAGGCTGTGATTGGGCCAGTTGGAGTCGTACCAGCTTGCATGTGTGGTGCACCATGCGTCGGTTCAGACTGGAGACGATGGAGGCGCAGAGGCCAGGACGATAAAAGTTACAAACTTCACAAATCATGGGGGGCTCTGGCTGGCCACTACCTTGATGCAGTAATCTCAAATTCTTCTGCTGTAGCAGCTACAATAGGAGCAGCGAGTTGCAGTAGAGAAATGGCAATGCAGTAGAGAAATTGCTGAACGACCCTGTGCTTAGCCTAGGCCCTCACCTCTAGAGACTGGTCAACTAACTTGAACCGAGAATAAGCCAGTGTTGTATAAAATAGGCATGAAAACTTGAAAGTCAGGTATACAGAAAAACACGACCATTACACCACTATTTATTTCCCTGTAATAGATGTATGAATTTATATTATAGATTCTAGAATGAGAGAGAGAGAATCTGCAGCAGCAGCTGAATCTCTCTCGTAAGAAATGTAATGACATTCAGGAATCAGAAGCTTAGGGCTCCATAGACAAGGAACAAAAGTTTCACCAATAACCACTTTTACTTCACATTCAAGTGTAGGATTTCAAATTATCTCACAGATGAGCTAGACCAGTGAAGACCAGATCAAAAACTTATACCACTCATACACTTGCCCTCTACCTGTCTGAAACCAACAACTGAAGGGGAAAGAATGCATAAACAGACCGGCAGCAACATGATAAATGCCAAGAAAAGAACCTTGCGAAATTTTAGTTCTCAAATAGGAGCGAAACTTACGACTCTTCACTCTTGACAGTTGTTGAAAAATAATCGAGAGTCGAGACTCAGCCAAGCTTTCACGAATCAATGAATCACCAACAAGAACAATGCTCAAGGTGGAAGGTTGTTGTAGCCTGCGAGCGACGATGGAAGCTGTAGGTCCAAGAATCAAGACCTAGGTTATATAGCAACGATTGAAAGAACTGTTGGTAATTTGGTAGGTCCTAGGAAGAACGTTGAAGTTGACTGTTGGAAGCCACTACTAAGAAGAGTCGGAGGCTGGAGCAAGGAAGACCATGTAATCTACGGATAAGGTTGAACGTTGCAGAACGTTGCATGAGGATAAGTTATAACGTTAAAGAATATAAAATAAAATAATATATATATTATTTGCATAATATATATATATATATATATATATTATATATAATATTTTTGTGTGCCCAGTGGTGGTCGCTGGCGCCTTATTATTACACTATATAAAATATATTACATTATATATTTTATATATGTTATATTTTTTTAATATGTTTTTTTTTGAAACCTTAGTAATTTAGGTGGGCTTCATGTTGAAGCCTTGTAGGAAATTTTGGGCTTCACGATTGAAGCTTTTATAATAATATTGGGCTTCATTTGAAGCCATACATTGCCATTGAAGCCCAAAATGGGCTTCAAATTTAAGCATTGCACCACCCCACACAACTTTATAGCTCTAAAGTAGTGCCTAAAATTAAAGTCTGAAAAAAAACCTATTTTCCACCTTGAAATTTGCTTTTGGTTACAAACCTTTGGATTTTTTATATTCTTGAGAATTTTGTAGACATGTAGGAAAGTATAGTTCTCATCTGTCAAGCATACTTAATAATTCGATCCTCTTGTAATTTTATTCCATGCTTCATAATCATTCAATGCCTAAGTATGAATTCACCACAGTCTATCACGTGTGTATGTGTATGTGTGTGTGTGTGTGTGTGTGAGAGAGAGAGAGAGAGAGAGAGAGAGAGAGAGAGAGAGAGAGAGAGAGAGAGAGAGAGAGAGAGAGAGAGAGAGAAACTATGAACCTCTATAAAAGACCAAAGGGTCTAGATATAAGACCAAAAGGGTTACAATGTGTCCATAAAGTGACAAAATCATGGAAAACAAACATAATAAAAAAACCCAACTAGAGTTGAGAGAAGAAACAATAGCCCTATAAGTGCCAGAACAATGCTACAATGGTGTAATGTGGGGTCCAAGTAGGTCCTTGACATTTGAGAGAGAGAGAGAGAGAGAGAGAGAGAGAGAGAGAGAGAGAGAGTCAGGAATGAGTGGCATGTGCAAGCTACTTTAAAAGCACATCATCAAGGGAGAGAAAAAAGAAGATTAGCAACAAGAAGAAATTATATTAATGTTTATAGAAGTGACATAATGACCTTTTAGACTAATTACATAACATGAAAATATTGTTAAACAGTCGAGAGAGAGAGAGAGAGAGAGAGAGAGAGAGAGAGAGAGAGAGAGAGAGAGAGAGAGAGAGAGAGAGAGAGAATCACGAGTGATGAGTGGAAGCCACGTGTGCAACACCTCTTCCATCCACTTCAAAAGTTCTCCTAAAATTGCAAGTCAAAGGACATCATGACCAAAAACCAAAAACAATCTTACCTGTGTGGCTAGCCAACAATTATAAGATTTCATCCACCTTGTAGAAAAAATAATTTGAGAGAAAAAATATTTATTTTGCCATGATGCTCTTTCTTAAATTACACTTTCAATCTCTTATGTTAGGAAACCGATGATTTAGCCATATGATCCCTTGGCAGTAATATTATATAAAATTATGCACGTATGTAAATATACTATTATAAAATTTTGAATATAAACATTTTATGTTGACGTATAAGTAATATATAATAGTCATAAAATTATATATATATAATATATATTTTTATTTTGGGCGAATATATTCTCATATAGTTTATAGACAAATATCTTATATTGTATTACTAGTGGGAATACCTATGTGATGTGCCATGGAAAAAGAAACCCAACTTATGCCATGAAGCATCCACCATACCATATGTTGGTAACTTGTCCTCACTTCTCAAAGAGGTGCTAGTGGTGGCATGTTTGAAGCATGCTTCATATTGTTAGGACCAATATTGTATTACTAGTGGTGGGAACACCTATGTGATGTTGCCAAGGAATAAGAAACCCATGATACCATACGTTGGTAACTTGTCCTCACTTCTCAAAGAGGTTCTAGTGGTGGCATGTTTGAAGCATGCTTCATATTGTTAGGACCAATATTGCCTTATAAATGAATGAACACATGTTTCATGATGCTAATTCTTTTCAGCCTTAACATATAATATATAGTCAACTCTTAGTAGGTCATTCTTTTAAAAGAAAAAAAAAGTTTTATAACTATGTGTTTTCTCATGATCCTCACATGACCATGATAAGGAAACATGATGCTACACACCACTATGGTATTAGAGTGTCAATATGGTAGTAACAACCTTTTGGGGTTAACACATCTTGACGTACATATAACTTTTTAATGTATTATTGTGATATTGGTTTGAAAAGGTTTAGCCAAGAGAATTATCTCTTAAAGCCATGTAAAGGATACTATTATAAAGTGTATGTCTTTAGTTTAGCCTTTTTAAGTTGTGACCGACCAAATGTGAACATAGTTTAGCCTGATATAAAAGTTAATACCACTATTGCATGGGCACACTTCTTATGCATATTTAAGATGCTCAAGATTGGATAACTCGTGTGTGTGTGTGTGTGTGTGAGAGAGAGAGAGAGAGAGAGAGAGAGAGAGAGAGAGAGAGAGAGAGAGAGAGTAGATTAGGTTGTCCATTGTGCCTCTTGTTTTTCTTGCAATATGTGTGAGAGAGTATGAGTGAGAGAGTGAAACATCTTGTATGAGTGAGATAGTGGACCATCTTGTATTGTAGAGTGATTGTGGTGTGTGACACACCATTGGAGCTATGAGAGGAGAGGAGTGACTAAGTAGAAGTTGCACTTTGAACTATGACTCGATGTAGGTAACAAGTTTTCAACATGTGTAATTTCATTTTGACCTAGGTTGGGATGGGATGTAACATATTTGACATCATTGTCAAGATGTTACCTCTTGCTCTAACCTAGGGTAGTAAGTTCACAATGACAATTGTAATCTCATTGTAACCTAGCTTGGGATGGGAGGTATCATGTTTGGTGTCATTATCATAAGATGTTACCTCCTATCCTGACCTAGACTTGAATGAGATTAAAACTATCATTGGGAGCTAGGTACTTGTAACTTACACTGAGCCGTGCGGGCTCCAAAGTGTAACTTTCATTTTGTTGATCCTCTCCTTCGACGCTTGAATGATGTGTGCAACACACCATGTTCAATCCACGACACAAGATGGTCCACTCTGTCACTTATGCTCTTTCACACATGCTACAAGAAA